>NW_003298819.1:597337-713604 GCF_000151645.1 Tuber melanosporum | reverse complement strand
GGATGACAGGGATACGATCTGGATTTTGAAGAAAAAGGGATACTAGGAAGTTAAAACCTAGAGTAATTGTAGTTTCAAATACAGAGCTAGTACCAGACTGCTACCACACTCATGTGTGCATCTGAATACAAATTCCACCTCAGACAATGTCCAAATATCAATGTTAGGTGGTAGCCAATTCTAGGGTACGTTGAGACTAGCTAAGGCCAAGGATCTTTTATTGTAGATAGAAACTTGTCTAGGAAAGCTTGTAATAAGTTAGGCAGCCCAGATTCCGGCCACCCAACCACAGAAAAGTCAATTTCATGAATTTCAATCTTCTACAATAACAAGTATGTAAAATTACATTATATTGTTTGTTAATAAAAATAACCGACTGCCCTAGGTGCACAGCAACCATCATCCATCACCTCCCACCATTTTCAACCCTATTAAAAGAAATTGCATCAACTCAACCAAAACCCAATCACATTATCTGATTCTTTTTCCTTTAAATACTATGCCTCCTATTCTTTGCAGTCATCTAAATAAGCCTATTCCAGCCCATCACCTCTCTGAGTTTACCAGGGGGAGAATCCTTGGGTTACATGAGCCTCAGATGGGATATCAGCAGATTTATGACTACCTCAACATTCCCCTCACAACTGTCAATAACACAATCTCAAAGAAAGAATTAGAGGGCAAGGAGAGGAAGGGTAGAGGAAGACATCCTAAGACTACCAAGTTATAGGATGATGCTATGGTGGAGGAAACTCTTGAAAATCGCAATACAATCTATTTTGAGATTGTCCAAAAGGTGGCTCACAATGTTTCTTCTATGACAGTCAGGAAAAGACTTGCACAAAGGCATCTTAAAAAGTGATTAGCACAAGAGAGGGTTCACTTGGATGAGGATCTAGCTCTGGAGAGATTAGAATGGGCATTAGCTCATAGGCACTAGATAAGAGAAATGTAGAAAAGAAAGGCAATGTGGGGAGATGAGGTTACTGTTCAGAGAAGAGGAGAAAAGAGGAGAAAATAGTTATTTAGGTACCCAAAAGAGAAGTGGAATAAGGATTGTGTGGAACCTACTGCTAGGACAGGGGAGAGGAAGATTGGCCAGATGATGACTGGTTTTCTTTATGGTCAAACTCATGGTCTTTTTTTGCCTGTTTTTCCTAATTCTTCTTCTACTGGAGGTGGAGTAACTTGAAAGTCAATTATTGAGGTTTATGATCAATATGACTTTATAGGGATATGGAAGGATATTAAAGAGCATCTTGAGGGGGAAGAGGTTTTCTTTATCATTGATAATGCTAAGACTTATTTACCTTTTAGGAGATGGCTCAGAGGGCAGGGAATTACTCTTATGGAAATTCTAGCCTACTCACCAGATCTCAATTCAATTGAACATATTTGGACTCTGGTGAAAGATAAGCTTCAGAAGCATTATCCTGACCTATATCTCATGAAGGGCTCTGACAATAAAGTCAAAAAAGCTATTGAGGAGGTTATTACTACTTGTTGGAAACTTCTTGACTTAAAGATTTTTGATTCTCTATCAGGTTCAATGGTAGATAGGATTGGAGCAATCATTAAAGCAGATAGATAGTATACTAAATATTGGTTTCTACTATGTATTTACCTTTTTTTAATTTTTTTTTTGTTATTGTGATGTTGAGGTTAGTGAGGAGGTAGTTATTATATGATCAATTTATTTTTCTGTTTGTTGTAGTCAGTTATTTTTGTTAACAAACAATATGACTTAGAACTGCTAAACCTGCCATTCTAATATAAACTGCTGCATATTGCTAACATGAGTGCACCTGAGATTCACCTTGCCTCTTCTTCCCAGTTTTCTAGGTTGAATATGAGCTTCCATCACAGCTATCACCTCTGTATCTCACTTAATGCTTTTTATATTTATGAGTTAAAGATTAGGAACTACAGGAACTTTTTTTTCTTTCTTTCATTTATTTTTCAACTCTTTCAATCATCACTGTACTTACACCAAGAGTGTGGCTAGCTGTCACAACTATGGGCACTTCTCTAGAGTGCCTGATTGCTTAGTGTAAATTTATATAATAGTTTAATACAACTTTTTATCAGAACAGATTTGTGGCAGAATACAACTTTGCAGTACAAAGCTATTTTGTTTAATATAGTATTCAAGTTCAATATAGCATTATGGTAGAATGTATTCTTGTAGATTTATCTATTCTCAAGCTTATCTTATTTATGTATAATATATTATTGTAACAATCCCTCTTTGGATAGTTAGTTCTTGGCGATGGGAAAGGATACTTCTCTTCTTCTACTGTACGATAGCTCTTAGGCCTATACCTATGTTACTGATAGTACAAGACTAATGACTTCTATCTGTAACACCTATCGTAAGCTTTCTCTAACTCTATCTTGTTAATGAGACTCCACAAAGTACGATGAAAGTTAGCCAAAGCTATACCCATATGGGTATCAAGTGTAACCAGTACGGGTACTCGGTTATTAGTTTTGTTTTATGTTTTGTTTTAAGTATCACTTTGATACTTGGTTGTTTTAACTATCGTTTGATACTTACTTTTGTTTCGTATTATGTTTTAAGTATTGCTTTGATACTTGGTTGTTTTAAGTATCGTTTGATACTTAGTTTTGTTTTATGTTTTGTTTTAAGTATCGCTTTGATACTTTATTAGTTTTACCAAAGTGTATCAATTGATACCTTTGATGAGTTTCGTTCATGCTAGACATGAACAGATTTGTGTATTTAAAGACTGCCTGTTTCTACGATAGAAAAGGCAGACTTCGACAGACAGTATTTCAATATACTTGGTTGAACGGTTACTTCTTTGTTCCTCAGTACACCCTCGAAGCCTCCTTTAGTTCTCAGCTCTCGCCTCCTCTCTGGAAGAGCAGGCCACCTGCCAACTATCGTATCTATTACCAATAACATGATTAGCACCTTACGAACACGTTACATTAAGAGACTATCGCAGGAGGAATGGTGGTAGACCAGAGTCTACCCAGTAGAGGTACTGTTGGTTAGGTACCTCAGTTGGACATGCTATACCATATTAAGAAGTATATAAGTACTAGTAAGGAGTGGTGGTTACCCTACTGGGTAGGGTAACCCAAGTAGTCAATTTGGGAGTTATCTTGAATTGCTTGACACTGAATCTTGGTAGAGTTACCCTACCTTCAGACCAGAGTAACTATACCTTGAGCTATGGGTTACCCTACTATAAAGCCAAGTTACCCGATCTTGAAAGTAACTTGTTACGCTGGACTTCAGAGGAAGTTACTAGATTGTTTGTTATGTGAGACTACATAGGATGTTTGAATCTCAGGTTGTGTGGATCACTCCTGTACAACCAGTTGAGCTCTGAACAAACCTTAACTTGGAGGTGTAGTGGCTAACACCCTCCACCAATCCCGTTATAAGTCCCTAGTATCATGGGCTACAGCCTCAAGAGTTGCTGTAAGCCTGGTAAAAGTCTACAAGTAGAAATGCTCCTGTAACACCCCATATGCTCACACCATCTGTCTAATCAAAGAGTATCTGCAGGATATAGGGAGTGGCAGAGGTGAACCTGGAGAATGGTCTCGAGGTGACTTCGTGTAAAACAGACCAGAACTGACGGAGTAATACCACTTTGAAGTAAAAGGTAGTGTGTGAGGATCTTAGAAGCCTAAAGGCAAGGTAAGCGAAGTGCGTTGCCCTGAAAGTGTAATAGTATTAGAGAATCGTTAACGATTCTGAGATATTAGTCTGAGGTCATGATGAGACCTACTTCTAGAAGGGTTGACTGAGAGTAGCACCTATTGGTAGTTAATCTCGAAAGGGGTCAATTGGGGGAGCTATGTGGCCGTCATCTGGAATGATATAGAATGGAGTAGAACCAGATAAATATTCAGGGTCTTCGAATGCTCATAGAAGACTAAGTCTATATAGGACGAGAGTTCCATAGTTGGTATTATATCCGCTCGGGCATGTTAGCTTGCCACTGACACATCCGTGATAAGAAGAGTTTTTACTCCAGCAGTTGCATTGTAGATGTAGCGGCTAACATACTTCTGTCATGTAGATGTTAGCAAACTATAAAGTAGTCTAGTTTACTACGGAAGATCTTTGGTCCAACCCGTAGAGGTAGGTTAGACAGCCCATGGGAGTTGAGTGCTTACGAACACAGCATAGAGATGGGGAGCAACAGGCAGTATATGAAATCTACTTAAGTATATATAAGTCCTCCTCTATTCTGGGAATCAACTACCTCTCGAGATCAGGACTTAATTGAGTAAAGCTGTAGCTTAAGGATATTAAGTTTTACCATTTTGTTTCTTCAAACTCTACTGTTGAGACTTTGACATTTATTATATTTGTTCCTATTAGTAGAAGAATTCATCTTGGTGCGGTTGCAATCTCGAGATCTATCTTCCCAGCAAGAGTCCTTATTACAATCTCATATAGAGTCTTGTCATCATAATAGTAATAAAGGTCGTGATAATAGTAAAGAGCATGAAGCTGTTTTTATTCGTTTAAAGAAATAAATAGGAAAAGTACTTAGAATTCAATCTAACTTTATTTAAGCCTGTCTCAGTAGAAAATCCACTCTTGGGCCTCAATTACAAATTATTTATTTAAGGCTAGCCATCTAGCTAGACATCTAAAGTATATGTTAAGTAGCTCAGAAAATATTATTTGTTACATAACGACCTCTGTAGCACATTTTATGCAGAAAAAACTGAAATTTTCAGATTTTTACTTTTTGCTATATAAAATAAGTTTTGCTCTCTGGGATTCTTGTGGTCAAAGAATTTATATTAAAAGTTTATTGCTTGCTGCACTATTTCAGTTTCAAGTTAGTTGCATTTATTTTCATTAATTTTATTTTTAATACTACTGTTACATGCAACCAAGAGATTGTGCTTATTTAATATAAGTGATATGTTATAATAGATGTAGTATTAGTTAAATCAGAGTGAAAATGTAATAAAAAGTATTATTTTGCTATGAGTATCAGCTTAATGATCAATTAAATATTTACTTAAAGTTAATTTTGCTTCTGTAGATGTAACGATCCCCTTCTAGATAGTTAGTTCTTGGCGACGGGGAACGATACTTATCTTTTCTGTCTTCTTCTTTCTTTGTCTTACAATAGCTATAGGCCTCTACCTACGTTACCGATAGTACAAGACCTTTGTCTTCTATCGGGAACGCCTATCGTAAGCTTTCTCTAACTTGTCTTCTTGAAGGGCTTCCTTGGCACAACAATAACGTTGCAATAAAGATAAAGATCGTAAAGGTGTTTTATATTCGTTAAAGTAATAAGTAGAAAAGTACTTAGAACAAAGAGTGAAGAACCTATCTTCCTCGGCTGCATCGACCTCCTTATATAATATTCTTCCCGCCTTTAGTCATGCGACTTAAAGTGGTCACATATGCGAAACCAAATCATAACAAACTAATCGTGTGACCAAAGTGATCACATGCTCAAAACCCATGACCTCATAGCGAGGTCATGTGCAAAACTTATGAACCAATCATAACACAATAAACAAGTCATATGACTCGACTGAGTCATATGCGCGAAACCCATGACCTCATAATGAGGTCATGTGCGAAACATAAATCATATGCGCAAGGCTTACCCACAAGGCACCCTCGCAAGGCATACTCATCAGGCTCATGTCCCATGACTCATACTTGAGCCATATGCGAAAGCATCACAAATCCCACACATAACAACTCATATAACCCGAATGAGTTATATGCGCGAAACAATAACATACCTGTGACTCATACCCATGTGTCACGTGAAAACCTTTTCCATGCTAAGCCATGTTCGTGACCGTCGATATAATAATTCATATCAAATTACCATAAAATTACTTGCTTTCTGTAACAGAATCACTTGAGTGAATAATAGCTTGATGATAGAGATCAGCTCTTATACTCCAGAGTATATCCAATCTACATGGCTATATATCAAGCACTCACATGATACTATTCAACAAGCTCAGTTAGTCAAAGTTGAAAGAAGTAAGCAATTAGGTAATGTAATTACATCCAACCCAGGACCAACTACCAGAATCATAGAAGATATAGGAGATAAGCACAATGATGAAGCAGCTGTTTCAAGTATAGAAGGTGAAAGTTCAACTAATATTCTAAAGAGAAGAGGCCATCCACCTGGGTCTAAAAACAAAAAAGCAAGGAAAAGTATATAGTTTTGTTAGTTTTAAAAATTCTAAGTTTATACGATTGTAGCAAAAGTGTCAAACTAAAATTTACAGTATTTAAATAAATTATTAAATTTTTTAAGTGTAAAGTAGTAGTTGAAAGTTTGTGTAATTATAAAACTAATTATATCTCAAAATATTTTTTGTGGATCATTCTGGTTGCCATATACTTTCCTGGTAACAACAACTTAGCCCAAGAGGGGGTTTTCTACTGAGACACACTCAATTTATACTAGTACCGCCAATACTGGCATACAACTAGTCCTCCCCACACCCCATAAAGTAAAACTATCTAAAATACGCAACTATAGACTATTCCACCCCGCAACTACTCCTCCCAAATAAAGATCTAAAAATTACTACCTATGTGAGCTGACAAGTACTCATGATGACTAGCATCGCCTCCAATTTATCAGTCTTCCCACCTCACTACCCAACTACCGTTTCATACTGTTACTACTATTTGCCTCCAATACACTCTGTCCCACATACTCAACAAAAAAAACATACAATCTATTCCAACATTCCACTGTTCTCTTGTAATGTAAACCCAGATCAAGGTACCCTCCCGCCAGAACCAATCCATAAAAGAGACAGCTAGGTACCTTTAACAAGTCATTTATCTTTACCTACCGCAAGACTATCGTCATCTACATCGTAGGCTTCAAAGATGTAACATCTTTCATAAGGGTTGTAGGTAAAGGGACAATTTTGCACAAAAATATGGTATCAAATGTTAAAGGATCTCTTTGAGAAACCAATACATTCGCACCCACTCTACGATAGCTAGAAGAGTTTATAACTCTAAGAAACACTACCATAGAAGCCAATAGAGTTCACAGAGTATTACAACTAGGTCCAGGAATGTGTTGTAGTTGCCAGAATTGTCTACAATACTAAAATGGTAACTGAAACCCTGTTACCCAGAGCAACTAAGGGTGGCTGATCAAGGGATTATCTGCCAATTCGGTAGAATGGCTATCTACAAATTAATAGAAAGTCATCTGGAAGATATCTGTCTGTTGAATCCTGTTAGGCAGAGACAATCTGATAGACTTCAGAGTTGTCTAAGTAAACTAAGATTCATTTCTGTGGACAAAGAGTGTCTAGGAAGGCTCGAATTGCACTCGTTTTATTTATGACTACTAAGAGTGAAGTAAAGTAGATAATGTAGAATAGAATCGTGAAGACAATGTTATATTGTTAAAGTCTCTTCTCTGTTGCTTAATGATGTCTAAAAGCTTGGAAGGCATTTCAATATTTATATTCTGCATCTGAGTGTTTGCAGACTACGTCTATCTATTATACAACTATGTACCTCTTGTGATTATAACTCGCAATATTGGGTATTCTTCAAGGTGGGAACACCCAGAAACCCTGAAAATCACTACACCTTTTTCAGTAATTGCAATATAGCTAACTAGAAATCATGCTGTCCCCGATAGTATTTATCTGACTATCAGAATCTTTAGACTTATAGCCTATCATAAACAAGAGTGATGTGATACAACACTAGGATGTAATACAAGCATTGGTGTCATCTGAAACCATGTATTTGAGAAATAGCAACCCCGCTCTTACCTATGAAAATAGTAAAATCGGTTCTAGAAATATCAACGATGGGGAAGGTCAATGCCAGAAAGGCCACCGAATACGAGGATCGACTCCAGAGAGATATCAAAGCCACACAGTGGCCGGAGAACCCAATTCCTGTGTCTGAAGTAGCAGAAGAATTCGATGTAAATAAGAGAACACTCTACCAACATATTACAGGCACCCACTGGAGCCGCATCGAATCCCATGAGAATCAACAATGCTTATTACAATCAGAAGAGGTTGCTGTTGTTCACTGGTATCAGTGACAGGATGATAATATTTTCCCACCACAGCTAGACATGGTAAAAGATATGGCTATTTTCTTAGAAAGAAAGCGAACAGGTGTGAAGCCATTACCGGTAGGTAAGAATTAGATTACACACTTTTTGACCTGGAACCTAGCACTTGTGGTAAAGCTAAGCAGTCGGCTGGAATGTCAGCGATTATATGCGAAGGATTCCAGCCTTTTACAAGACTACTTCACCAAGTTAGGCCATCTAATATGCCTTCACAATCTCCAAGCTTGTCAGATATTTAACATGGACAAAAAGAGATTCTTAATGGATCAAGCTACTCAGGCAAAGGTCTTATATAGAAGAGGCTGCAGGAACCCTCATGTGACATATGATGGGAAGCGGGAACTCGTTACTGTAATTGAGACTGTATCCGCAAGTGGGGCTGTACTTGCTCCATTTGTTATCAATAAAGGAAAAGAGTATGATCTAGGCTGGTACCACAATCTCACAGACAAGGAACGAAGCTATCTTTTTAGCTATTCACCCAAGGGGTGGACTTATAATCAACTTGCCCTTGAGTAGTTAAAGGATTTATATGACACCTAGTCGAGTGTTGTAGTTAGGATTAGACTACCCCGGCTTTTAATCTTTGATGGACATAGTTCTCACATTACCTTTCAGTTTATTCAGTTTTGTATAGACCATGATATCCACCTCCTCTACCTACCTTCCCATTCCACTCATCTATCACAGCCTCTAGATGTGGGGCTTTGTTCACCATACCAACATTTCTATGGATTAGCCATCAATAAACGCCTTTACTCTGGTCAAAGCTTGGAGGGAATCAAAAAGGCAGTGTTTATAACCTTTTTAACTAAAGCCCGGGATAATACCATGAAGCCTATAACAATTCAAAGATCATTTACGGTAACCGGGATCTGGCCTCTCAATCCAAGAAGGGTTCTATGAAAGGTTGCTCCTGAGAGACGAAAGCAGCAGGATACTCTTGAACTTGTAAGAAACCCATACAATATTCAAGATATTTGAAATTAGGTTACAATGGGAAAGAGCTTACTCGATCTTGGACTACTGTCATTGGAGGATAGGACAAGGAGGGAAAGAGTTGGTATTCGGGTCCAGGTGGTTAGACTCTTATGTAATCTTGAACATCAGCTAGAAACAGATATCATGGAGAAAGACCTCTATCTTGAAACCAACCAACGCCTCCAAGGAACTGCCAATCTCTACAATACTACAGATAAGCGACAGCTCTTGGTTGCCAGGGTCCTAGATGGGACAGAGCTCATCTGCCTTCATAAGCACGTATCAAGAAGGATAATAATAATAAAAAAGGCCCCCCACACCTTGCTTGTCGCACCATAGGTTTCCACCAAACTACCACAGAAACCAAAAGTAAAGCTTGCAAAGCAGCCTTCAGTTGATACCCCAGCTAAGCGGATTCGAGAGATGGTAGTTGCCAATACACCGATGGTTATGTTTATCAATTCAGAGGTGGAGAAAAGCGAAGAGGAAATCCTGAGTGACAGTGATTGGAATAGTCTACCTGGAACTTTGCAAAAACCTCTTCCGAGGAGCCCATTTTGCCCTCTACAGAGCACCATACCTGTCCGGCCACTACATATGTCCCTCCACTCCTTGTGGCCTTAAAATACCTGCTTTCCCTCCCCTCAGCCTCTCATACAAGCATGTTCACTGTACTCATCCTTCCTCAGCTATTTTTTTTTTGGAAATTCTAACAATATTTTCCAGGACCTTTTTCTTTCATAGATATATTCTCCTATAATTTCTCCTTCTAAATCTTTTCTTTTCTTGTCAATTGGACTTATATTACATGAGATATGAACTAATTAAATCAGCTCTCACATCGGGACTACCGGTGAAACACGTGTATCAGTTCACGGACCTGTGCCATATTACTATACCATACGTTAGTTTTCAAGTCGAACTGAGTTGGCCCTAATGGTCTCTGTCATGGATGAAATAACCAGTTTCATCTTTGGGTTATATCTGTGAAGGTAGTCATAATTGCAATCTTCCTAGATCACCTGACTTCAAACCTCGATAACTCTATATTCAATCAAAAAATATTTTCCAAAAGACTTCCTACTAATTCGCAGGAAGCTATTCTGCCGGAATGATAGATAATCTCTCTGTCAGCAATCCTTGGTTGCTTTAGGTGCTAGGATTTCAATCACCGTTCTAGTATTGAAAATTATTCCCACAACTACGGTACATTTTAGGACCAAGTTGTAATACTGTGTAATGTCTGTTGGCTTCTGGGGTTGTGTTCCTCGGAGTTCTAGACTCTTCTGATTATTATAGGGTGGGAGCAAATGTATTGGATTCTTATTGAGATCTTTTACCATTCAATACTGTCTCTTGATGCGAAAATGTCCAGTTACTTACAGCCTATTCAAAAGATATCACATCTTTGAAGCCTAGTCACTCTCTGAGTAGTTGATGGATTTACTCTGTTCTACTTCCCAGACTTAGTGGAAGGTCCTCTCTCCTATATGCTATGAACAGGATCTGGTCCAATGGATGGTAGTGACGCATATGGTATTATTCGGACACCTTCAACCCTTTGCCATGATAGTCACGGGATGTAACTGAGATTGATATGTATGATGACATGCGGACCCCATAAAGGGGCCAGAGAGGGGTGTTGGAGACTAGATATTCTGATTCTGAGTGGGGTTACTCTACTTAGGGTGATTCCTAGGTAGTGGATACTGGTATTGCTAACAGATTCAGAGTTATAGAGGTTTAAAGTCAGGCAACCTAGGAAGGTTGAAATTACGACTACCTCTGCAGATACAACCCGCAGATAAAACTGATCATTTTATCAATAAGCGAGACAATTGGGGCCAACTCAGTTCAACTTGAGAACTAGGCTATAAGTCTAATGATACTGAAGATTTGATAATTACTATTGGAAACTGTATAGTTCCTAAATTAGCAAAATGGTAATTACCAAAGAGGGCATGGTAGTTTTCAGGGTCTCCACGTGTTCGCAACTTTGAAGAATACCCGACATTGTGAGTTATAACCAGAGAAGATATATAGTTTGTATAATAGATAGATGTAGTCTGCAAACACTCAGACATGGAATATAAATATCGAAACACCTTCTAGGCTTTTAGACATTACATACTAGTTCAGTTGGTATGACCTATGCATTGGTTTGAAAGGTTAGGCATTTAACTCCCACTGAGGTTAAAGTTATTTTAGTAATTTATATACTTAATACTTTGATACAAGGAGTACCTTTAAGTTGATGAGAGATCATCAAGCAATGGAGAAGAGACCTTAACAATATAATAATATTATATAATAATATTAAAATAAAATAAAGTTTAAAATGTTAAGGTTGTTCAAGTAAACCAGTAGGGTAAGAATTTTTCCCAGTGTTACAGTTGTTGTCGCAGGAAAAATTGTCACACTTTTTGTGGGAAAACTGGTATAGAGTATAGCCTTCCGGAACCATACAGTACAGTACAACAGCGTGGGTTATGTCACAACGTTGCTTTCGTTTGCTGGTCGGGGCATGAGCAGAGGAACCCTTCGAACGCTGGAAAGTATCATGATTATCATACAAGCGCAGGGAGGATACCGCTCTTTAAACCGTACCCTATTAGTCACGCAGAATCCCCGCAGCACCCGCCAAAAATGGGGTGAGCCCCCCTCTCCCCCCAATTGCCGATGCTGCTACGGTATCATACCATACTCGGATTGTAAGCATCAACAGAGCCCTCAATGGACCACCAGCTGACAGCGCGACAAAACCCTCCCCCCATCACAAGGGGGATCCGACGAGGTTCATCTGCACGTAATACCAAGGATGTCTCCACGCCCAAAAAAAGCTTGATACCCCCATCATACTCGAGTAGCACCGCACGTACTCGAGCCAATTGACAGTGAAGAATAGTCCCGAATCAATTGGCTCGTGTGCATGTGCTCTGAGACCGCATAGGCAGCCCTTATTTAATCTTCAACCAGTCTACCTTGAGAAGCCGAATGAAAGATGGAATGTGCTAAGACGTTGGAACTCCCCTTCTCGGCTGCGCGAGTGGAAAAAACACCTCTAACCTAGACTAGTCCTTAGTCTGGATAGAAGAAAAGGAATACTTACTCCAAGTACGAGTACAGCGCCTTACCAAGAGAGGAAACTATAAAGTCCTACCCGTAGCCCATTTATCTTCTTTCCGAGCTCCCGCGATGTCACTGTCGGTACTCGAGTACGGTAGTGCTGCATAGAGGCTGAAACCGGTTTTTGCAAAGCTGCTATCGTATCGGTATCCTTGCTCAACGAAAGGATTTTCCGGGACATTGTGGATACACCCATGACCGTCATCTGTCCTTGAATTTCTATGCCGGGGACGCTGAGGAGGCTGGCGTCACAGTTATAACAGTAACATTGGGGTGTAATTCCAAACGTGGAACTCAGCCAGAGCACTGACTCCGACTTTCTCTCAATACTGAAAACCATCGACCCCTCCGCTCTCTCTCCACTCCTTAGCCTGCTCTCTAGCACTTCCATCGAACCTATAATCAAAATAATGCCACCTGCCCCGAGTGACCACCTACGACCCTCCAGCCCCACTTCTATCCCCTCGTCCCTACATATCGTTCAGAGTAACAGGGCTAGGGCATAAATCCCCGGTCTCGCTTCATTCACCTCTGATGCATGCAAAGCACCCAAGCGGACGACTCGTTTCACCGCTGCTCTGCACAGGGAGGGTGTGTTGGCGCGGTCCAGCGTAAGTTTAATTTGGGGAAGAAGGGTTGAAGAGCCCTCTCTTTCTTTTTTCTTTTTCTTTTTTCTTTTTTTCCGCACTCAGGACTTTACTCGTAGGGTGGGTGGCTTGGCCAGAATAGGTAATGACAGCCATGACGTACTACCCGTACAGTACAGGTTAGCGATAACGTCTTTTTCTTCTTCCTATTCCTCCCCATCCAGAAATGTGAATGTGCGGCTTGGCCCAGGTTAAGGAGCGATTATCATAGTGGGGTTGGGGAGAGAAGTGAGGAAAAATGGTAAAAAAAAATTTCAAGATCGGAAAGAGACGAGCGAAAGTGTGGGAAGCGGGGAGGGGGATGGGACGAAGAGAGAGATCCCCTTGGGTTGGTCAGAAGTCAAGGCAAGGTGAGAATGGAGAAACGATTTTGCCCATCTGCCGATCCCCTCGTTAGCCAGGGTCACAATTAGGTTATATCTGTGGGGGGCGCCCCAGCCAAACTACTCGAGTCTCTCACCTTACATAAAATTATGCACTGCCATTTAAATAACTTTTCCCTCTCCCGCACCATCATTGACCCTTCCTTTCCCCTCCGCTCGAACCCTTTCTCTTTTCCCCTTTCCTTTAAAAGTTCGGTCTGATCCTATCGGCCGACCCGAAAATGTCGTCCCGGAATAATTCCGTTTCGACCACAGCTAGCTATAATACTAATGCCTCTTCCTCCACCGCAGCGACAAGTATCTCGGCGCGGTCGTCGGAGGATAGGAATACGATCCTTTCGGATTTCAATCCCACAGTTGTCTTGTATGTTCCGCCCCGCGGAAGTTTACCCTCATCCAGGAATACAATTCCTCTTCATGATCTCACACCATATATAAAGGTTCTCGACCGCGAGAACCTGACGAAGAAGCAGTTGAGAACTCTACACGCTGCGAAGCCTTGGGAGAAGGGCGGAGGAGATGATGAGCAGGGATTGGTCTCGCGGAGGATGGGGCTGGGTAGTGGACGCTCCGTTTTGGGGGAGTCGGTAGAGTGGCGGGTGCCTTGGGATGTGATGAAGCCGGCGAAGATCAAGAGCGGTGGGGAGGAGCTGGATGTCTGGTGCGGGAAGGAAGATAGGAGGGCACAATTGTTCGATGTGGGCAGCGCCAGGTACGTATGATTACGTTGGAATTTTGGCTTTGCGGTGTCGGAAATCTGCAAAGGGGACGTGAGTCAAAAGGAGAGGAGAAAGGGCATGGTGGGGGAGGGGGCGGGGGAGAACTTACGGCATGGGCTTATAATGCTGGCGGTATCAGGTACGTCTGGCGATTCAACGAGGGTTCCGACCAAGTCTTGCTTGAGAAACATATGACAGACACCAGGAGCAGACACTACATTGGCGCCTTTTACATTAAGGTGAGAATTTCCTCCGAAATTCCCTTGCCCCTGCCTGCACACCTGCGAGTGATACACTCCCGGGTCTAGGGGATTATATTCCCTAATAATTATCCCCCGTTGCTGACCCAATCCCAACCATCAGATAACCCCATTCCCAGCGCTCGGTCCATTGACGTCAATCGGTGGGACATTAATCCTTGACGAGAGGGGACTCGACAAACTCACCGCCATCGCAAGCGTTCTCGTACTGCTGAAGCGAGAACGACAACGGAGACGCGTTGGAGGAGGGACTGTCTGAGCCTTTCTTCCTTTTCACTTTTCAAATTTTTTTTCCCATCTCTTCCCCCCCACGACTCTTCTTTTAATCTACTCATACCCTACTTTGCTCCTATTCCTTTCTTTTAATTCATTCATGCCACTTGTATCGCGGCTATATGGGATGTATCATATTTGGGTGGCCGGAGTTTGGAGTTTAAGTGTATCCGGCGTACCGGTAGCGGGCACTCGAGTACTGTAGCGGGATGCAATCTTATCCGAGCATTTTGTGGGCCAACTTCAGAGATGCTTAGAGGGAAAAAGGAAAAGGGAAAAAACTGAAGATGCGAAGATTTGGTCTTGCGACTGCCGGAAAAAAAAAAAAAAAAACAGGTTCACACAGGATCTTTCCCATCACTACTTTTATCATATCATACCGGTATAATAATTGCACTTTTTCTCTTCCCCCTCCATTCTTTCAATGATATCTTTCACTCCTTCTCCCCTCTACTCTGCGAGAAATGAAATCCTATCTCCTTGTCATACACACACACACACACCGCCCCGCTTCCGTTATCCTTATCCCGAGTATGAACGAGAAGCAAACAGGAGCTGCTTGCTTGCTGTGTTCACAAAAAGAATGATATCATGATCAATTCGTGTAGTGCGCCGATGGTTTTCGTCCACTCGTACTTGTGACTTATTAAATTTTGAAGGATGGGTGAAAGAGGGGAGCACGGGGAAGAAAAGGTCATGAGCCTGGTTGGGTGGATGGATGTGGTTGGTTGGTAGATAGATAGTAAACTAGACTGAAAAATCCGTACGCCCACCCTGTTCCACTAACTTACCCCCTCCTCCTCCGCTTCTTCTTTCGCCCCCCCCCGCATTGATCAAGACTATCTATTTATCGGCAATAGGAAATTCCTTCCCAGTAGACCCCTTGTATTGGCTGCGGATGACTATTCCCACAGCAATAGAAAACATTAGCCGTCGTCTCTCCTCCCCTTCATAAAGGCCAGTGTGGAGGAAGGAGGAACCCACAACCAGCGATCTGCCCATCCTTAGCCTGCTCAAGCGCCGACTCATTCTCCTGAGGACCCTGGCCGAGGAATTTCTCCTGCACGTAATCGATTGCTGTTTACCTCCCCATAACATGCATTCACCCATATTAGCCCCACTCTCCTACCTACCCCTTCGTCAAGAAGAAGGGGCAAGAAAGAATGTTATAACAAACCCTTGTCCAACCCATCCTCCTTCTTCTCAGACTCCGGTCCCCCACCGATCATTCCATGCAACCTGTCCGCGAACCCCCCGCCGCCAGAACTTGAGGAAGAACTCCCCTGCTGATGCTGATGCTGCTGCTGCTGATGCTCAGTCTTTGACTGGTTTCCGCTAGCGGAGCCCATTAGGCCTTTTAACGAGTCCATTCTCGCTTATATATAAAGATGGCTTTTGAAGAAGGGTAGATGGAAAACGTGAGAATTGGGGGGGAGAGGGGGACTCGGATTCGTAATTCTATGCTCGTTGGAGTGCACTGTATTGTCGTTGGGTTGCGTTGAGATGAAGGAAGGTGCGGCTGCCCGGGAAAGGGGATGGAAGAGCGGGGATACTTATACCGGTGTTGGGCTTGGGGTTTGACTGAGCACTCGAGTACTCGTACCGTACTCGAGTAGGATAAGTCGACGGTGGAGTACGTAGCCTAAGGACGCGGCAGGGTACGAGCACTGCATACCGGTATGCGATGGTGGTGCGGCCTTGGAAGGTGACAGGCGTTGACGTCAGGGTGTGTTGGTTGGAGGAGTGAATACGGTACAGTACCGTACAGTACAGTACTCGAGTACACGAGTAGGGCATGGCTAATTGATTGGTTGAATGGAGGCGTGATCTACGGACGATCATGTCTGGGCGGTTGCGAGCGAGCGTTGAATCTTGATTCGAAAGGGAGGGATGTTGAGTCTGGGCTTTGGAATTACTTTTTTTTACTATTGTGCCAGGGGGGGAGTTAGTGCCTCAGTACGAGTACTGTACTCGAGCACAACGAGCAGAGCAACGGCCTCGCAAGCTTAAGTTACGTAGTAGAGCATGACATTAAATTGTACGAGAAGCATAGTACCGGTACAGTACCTAGCGGTGTTGAAGATGAGCAGGCGTGGCAATAGCAGCAGAACCAAAATCAGAACTTCAAACCCACAACAGCAAATAGCGGGGTGCCGGCGGCCCACTCGAGTACTCTGCAGGTACAGTACCGTAGTACTCGTACAGTACCGGTAGATTACCGCGCACGCGTTGTAGTCCAGTAGCCGACAGTACTCGTACTCGTAGTCTACTCGTACAGTAACTTTCATCAACACAGCGCAGTGCAGCCGAGACGGGATCGGGATCTACCCATCCACCAGTGGGGATATGGCATGAGTTACGATACCAGAGCTGATTGCTCCATCGCTGTTCGCAATCGCAAGTAAATTTATGTCTGAAGTATATGCATCCAGCTCGCTTGAAACCTTTCCCTTCCCCCCCCCCCTACGGCACTGAGTCGCGTATCGTGGTTGCTTGCTTGCTCGACCCGGGTCGCCTTTGCTCGAGCGCGGTAGAGGGGCACATGGCAGTGCTGCACCGAAAGGTGGGGTTGGGTTTTGGGGGGGCAATTCCTGGGTGCTGGGTGGAGAGGGAGGGAGGTGCGGGGCCGGGGATGCACCCATGTATCACCCGCACCATATACTCGTATACAGTACCATGGAGGGGCTAGGACAGCCTTGACACTCGTGTTGTTGGGGGGTTTAGGCGTGATATCACGGGTTGCAGATGGCAGTCATATAGGGTAGGTGGATAGCGGCCATAAAAATTGGAGGCCACGAGGGAATGGAAGCCGGGACAGTATGATACCATACCGGTACCATATCGACGCATACGGCGGCTAGGTTGTCGAACTGGGATCGGATGTAAATCTGGTGAAGCGCTCTGCAACGTCGGGCGATTAGATTAGTGGGGTGAGTTGGCGATGGTTGATCGGGAGCGAATGATGGATTGGGGGCGGGGAGCCCAAGATTCCTGACCAAGATTCGGGCTGTGGCGCTTGGACCACCGGCACCTGTAGTTCTCTGTTCCCTCTTTGAGGGTAAATTACACCTATTGCGTGGCAGGCTTCAAGGAACACCAGACCAGTTGCGGCCTGCGTGCGGGAATCATAGCATGCCGAGACTCGGGCGCTAGTGCTGCTCTCTTTGCGGCTCAAAGGCTTAAAGTTGAGGTTGGGTTAGGTGTTTGAGCAATGATAAAACTCCCCAATTTTGTAGCTGTACAGTACACTGTACTGTACCAGTGGCTGTGGTTAGCCAGTAACACAGGGATTTCAGTCCATGTCTGTTTGGCCACAATTGTTTGCGAAATCAGCCATTCCACAAGCAAGAGAGGCTCAAGGTGTCCAAATATTTGTGCCAAGCCTTGAAGACTTCTATGGGCACCCACAGAAGAAGGTACTTGTTTTGAAAATTCTGACAATGCAAGATGCATCTGACCCAGCTGAAATTTTGGGTACTTTGAAGTCTATATCAGGGCCTAGTACCTGGAACTTATATATATAATCAATTGAGGCCAACATGGCATTGTTGCATTGCTGCAAAAATAGCCACTTTTGGCGTAAAAGGGCGAGCGAACCATCACCTCCGTCAGGGAGCCGTACCAATGCGAGGGGGGTCTCTACGATTAATGCAATGTATTCCCCCGGTGGGTGAACGTGAATTGCATCACAGGTTGGTGAGCTGAAATCCTCAGAGTTTCATGTCGCCTCTATCACAGGGAGATACTTGTGCTGTCTGCCTGGTAACTTTATTTGAGCATGGATAGAGATCCCCTTGAGTACCATGCTAACTTTGTAATATCTTTGTCATACTATTATGTAACCAGTGGAAGTGCCACCCAGCTTCCGTGCATGGGAGTGAGAGCACTGCCAGTGTGGACATTGAGAAGGTAACAGGAGTCTCTGATTCGCTAGAAGGGCTCGAGATGTGAAAGGAAAAGAAAAAAAAAGCACCTAGCAAATCTGCACCACGAAAGATTCTCTAGCGATAGGGTAAGTACCTAGGGTGTGGGCATTAGTCCGTTGAACTTTGGCTCATTTGTCGAAATCACTATGATGAGTGTAACCAAAATTATTATTTTTTCTGCATGAATACAACCAATCTACTTGAGCACACTAATTTTTGGTGAAGGAAAAACAGTCTGTCGAACTCTTGGCACAGTGGCTGGAGCAAGCTTTACCCTAGATACCCGGTAACTTACCGGTAATGTACCGTATCTCACAGAGAAAAACAAGATCCAAAGCAATGGAAAAAAATAAGAATGAATAAGTGAAGGAAAAAAAAAAAAAATACTAACAATAATATTATTATCATGATATGGATTTTATTCTATCCAAGAACAAAAAAAAAAAAAAACCCCTAAAGCGACATCGTGAGGGTTAACCTAGGTTTAGGGTACAGACGAAGGGAACGTTGAAAATTTCGGTTGCCTAATTCTTCACACCCGCACGTACGTACTTGTACCTACTTCCACCTTCTTCCCCTGCCAGTGCTTTTGGCTTTTGCCCTCTCCATCACCTAATCCTGTGGCGCATCTGACTACAACGCCTCACTGTGGCTTCCGTTCCACTGGGCACCTTCTCTCCCCTGCGCCTGCACCCGCATCCCCCCTTCAAACATTCCACCCCCAAACCCTCTCCGCACTCCACCCCTTCATCTCATCCCCAATTCTATTCCTCCACCGAAATGGCAGCGTCATCGAGCAGCGGCATCGTAGAGCGCCAATACAACTACGGGGGTCTGATCGTCCGAACCTTTGTTCACTCCGCCAAATCCTCTCCTCCCCCCGCTCTGGGAGCCGAAGATTCACAACCCTCCCCTATAGGCGGCTCCCTTCCAAATAGCCAAGTTACATCTCCAGTTAAACGCGGTCGCGGTCGCCCGCGCAAAAACCCCAAACCGAATAGTGTGGCTGACGACGACGCTGCTTCTGATCAATCCTCACAACGAGCATCCTCATCCCAACAAAAACCGCCAAAGAAAAAGAGAAGACAACAGGCCGGTGTCGTGTCTGGTAACTCTAGGATCCCTGCTTACGTTTCGCTCCTGACTGAGGAGGAGATGACTGCTGTTCGCAAGAGGAATAGACGTGGGAAGCAGTGGATTCCCGGGGAAAAGACAGTTATGAACGAGCTGGCAAGATTGGGCAGGAGCGTTCCCCATCCTACCGAAACTCAACAGTTGCAGAATGGGGAAGATGGTGTTGGCGATGGTGAAGAGCCCGAGCCTGAATTTGACCTCGCTGAGGAAATTGAGCCAGCCGACGAGGACGAATCTGACGATGACGTCGCAAACATCCTTAATTGCAATCCATTTATGTCGGCACTAAACGACATGCCTCTCGATTCTACTGACAATGTTGAGGTAGGCTCGAGATCTGCGAGTGATTGGATGAGGACTGATAATGAACAATCTCATTTCGGCCAGCAGACGGACAGCAATGGTATGACTTCGTTCGAGTACTACATGGGTGTTCCCAACGGCGCAAGTATCCTTGAACCCCCATCCGCAGCCCTGGATAAAGACTCTTCGTTTGCCGAGCAGTTGAATTCGACCGCACCTGAACTTTCAGAGTCAATTCTTCAACAGCCAGACTCTATGACTACTCTATCTCATCTTACCCCCCCTCCGTCTTCGACATCACCTCAGAATCCACCCCCTAAGCGTCCTTCCGCACCACCTCCACCTGCGATCCATGTAGACACCACGGCCGCCCTTGGAGCTAAGCTGGCTGAATTGCTTAACGCCTCGAAACCTGCATTTATCCCCACCCCATTCCGCTGCTCCTTTACTCTACCTCTACCGGAAGGCGAATTTACCCAGAAACAATACGCTACAGACCTCGTTTCCGCAATCTCTGATGTGGACCGCTACGTATATGTCACCAAAAACTCCACCTGGAATTCGACAAATAGCGGGAGTAGAGGCGCTATATTCGTATGTAACATGAGTTTGGAGAGTTTGAAGAAGAGGAAAAGCGGCACCGGCGAAGATCAGAAGAAGGGTATGTTTTCCTGCCCTCAGTTAGAAATCATTATTATTTTTCTGTTTACGGTCAAATCTCAGCTAACTCGCTTCCTTGCAGTCTCCATGGCTAGAACCAGGTATCCCTGTGAGGGCTGCATCACTGTCCGATTTCTCGCAAGAAAGAACGTCATCAGTGTCATCTACAAGCATCATGCCATCCACCGTTCTCCACACGACAAAATTGAGGATTCAGAGACTGCGCTCGAGAATAATACTGCTACTACCACCGTCAGTAGCGCCCAAGACGCATTGTTTCCATTCGAAAAGTCAGCGGCAGAGGAGATCACTTTTCCAGCTTTGGCACAAGCCCCTAGCATTGCGGGGCCAGGATAAGCTAACACATACCTAGCTACCTGGCTAGCTACCTTGCTTTAATTCCAAACCATCCACAGCTCACCTCATTACGAAATTAAAGCCTCTTATCTTTTCCCTTTTTTCTTTCACTTCTGACACTATTAACCTCTTTCTCTACTCATGTTTTTTCTTGTACCGTTACTGGGTGGTTTGCTTTGTTTCATTTCACTTTCCATTTACTCCTTGCTCCCTTAGTTTTACTTTTCTTCCTTCGATCCACTCAGCTAGTCAAAAATTAAATGAGCGAAATCAATGGATAGTCCGTCTGGGGCTAAGGGTCTACTTATGTTCTATCTTTTCCTTTCTTTTCCCCTTTCTCTCGTAATTTCATATTCTCCCTTCTCCCGAGCTTGATACGATAATAGCTTTTTGGCACTTTATCTTCTCTTCACATTTACTTTCTTCTCTTCCCGGTTGGTCAGTCCGGTGGATGGTTGGATGTATGGGCAGACGAGACGGATGGGTCGGTGAATAGCACCGAGGAGTTTATTTTAATTGCTTGCGGATCTTACTCTACTTTTGCTTCTATTCCCTACGGTACTGGTGCGTGGTCGGTGGTACTCTGGTTATCTGTTTGTACGTCTCTTGTTTCAAATCTTTTTTTTTTGTGGCTATTTGTGGTTTGTCTAGATAGCATAGGTTGTACATGGACAGTAATATCATGATTCATGAGGACTGTTTGGCTTGGCTCGAGGTGGTTTAATAGATTGACTGGGTTTTGTATAGTTGCTTTTGTTTGTTTGGAGGGGGAGATTTCATACAAATAAAACTTTGCTGGGATCCACTTGAATCATATGCATGATCTGTCACTCGTCAGGGCAGGCTCCCGATTTGCGACAAAACATATTTTCGTGGGATCATTTGCATACTCACGCTCATATGGTTCGAGCAGCCCAAGAGGCGTGTCAGGAATTTAATTTTCATTTTTTTTGCAACAATGGTTGTGGTTGCAGAACCTATAGAATTCAAAAATTGGATTTCTGGTGCACGTTTTGGACCGCTCGGATTGTACGGGCGAAGACGTGTCGAATATTTCTTCTACTTTCGGCTTCCGCTAGAATGTGATTCAGTCTTGACGCAATACACTTGGTACCCTTCTTTGTTCTCTGCCCTTACTCGTACTGTGGCGTTGGTCGGCGGACACAATTGGTACTGCATCGCCGAATGGGTATGCACGGTGGGAGAACATTGTGATTCGTTGTCAGGTCACGGCGGTAGTGAAACCGAATGGGGAAAGGAATGCATCTAGAATACCAATATGGTGAATTATTTAATTTTTGTTTCACCGCAACCCTTCAACCAGACCATGAAGATACGGGAATAACGAAACAAATAACCGAGATCCATGCACGACAAAAGTCCCCACAAAGTCAGACCCTCCTAATAGTGAACATGAAAAGCCTGCGAGGTGAATTAACCAAAAGCCTATCCAAAGAATCCTTTCCCAATCTCATGGGCATAGACACGAACTCAAACTCGACCTCCCACTCTCCTGGAACCTGTTTCCACAACTCCTTGAAGCTGCTCTCGTCGTGCACGAAAACGGTGTGAACCTTGTCTTCCACCCACGGGAGTGGAAATTCGCCGGCGATCATGCTACCAACCTGGTGCCCGACGATGAGAGAGCACTTGGCAGGGCTGAGAAACCCCGCGATGTTGGTCGCGGCGCGAACCTGTTCCTGCCAATTGAAGAGGTGGAGGAATTGGCCGAGGTGAATGATGTCCATCTTACCGGCGAGACGGCTGACACTCTCGTCATTGGCCACGCCACCCCCCTCCCCGAGGAGGAGCATGTCGACCGGCGCTATAAAGTGAGCGGAAAGCGTCCCCCTGTCGAGGAAGAGCTCGTACCCAAGCTCTATGAACTCGCGGCGCAGATCCATGCCGTAGAGGTTCGCTGCTGGAGCGCCGTCCGCGACGAGCTTGCGGATGGCTTGACCGAAGCAGCAGCCCACGTCGAGAAGTTTCGCGCCCTGTTCCAGCCTGCGCAGGACGTCCGGGTAGATTTGCTGACTGGTGAAGGTGAATTCCAGAAAGTAGAAATTTCCGATGCAGGGGTAGTTTTGGAGTTGCCAGGCTTTTGAACGCTGTTGTTGTTGTTGGAGAGGTTGTTAGATATATCATACATCGCCGTTTGTCGGAGGGCGGTGTGGGTGGAATGGTATTAGTTGGGATACTCACAATTTTCAAAATGTGTTGGACGATCTGGTCTCCTCTCAGGGTGGTATACTGCTCGAAGAAGCTGATGATGGCGGAACTCGGGAGGAAATCTTTGTCGGGGATATACATGTTCCCGCGTCCACCCGTGAGGACGTTGGACTCCATTTGCTTTTTGGTTGAGATGAAGTAAAAGCAAAAATGGGTTCAACAAATGGTGTTACTGGGGGGGTGGGGTTGGATGCATGTGTTCGTGGATGGAATGATTTGATGTATCATATTTCCTAGCTACGGCAGTGGCTATATAAGGAGAAATACATAATTCCAGGACTTTCTCCCGGTTCAGAGAGTTCTTATTGCGCAGCCCTAATACCTATGAGGGCGGCTGTGAATACCAGCTGCTAAGAGGTGGGAGGAGAATGTTTTTAAGAGAAAAGGAAAGACTAAAGTGAGGCGGCTTTATATCGCAATTGGACTATAAATTCTCCAAAGGTAGAATGGCACGTTCCAGATGCGAGAAGATTATAGGGATATGGGAAGGAACTTCAAGGAAGGAAGAAACCAAAGAGGGGTTTCAATATAAACCCCCCCCCTTGCGCCTAAATTCCACAGCCTTAGTACAGTCACTAGACAAATTTCTCGGTAAAACAGAATTTCACTTTTCCCGCTTGGCTGCTGATATGAGACCTGCAAAAGTAAAATATGGATTAACCAAAATTGTCTGACTTTAAACATTTATTCTGCACCAAACGCCGTATGGATGAGAAAACAGCACAGCAACCAAATACAGGGTCAACCACAAGTGCCAAATTATCTTAAACGCTTCACATTGGCAGCCGGTATCCCAGGCCACTGGTAAGCTGGGAAAGTCAAATATAATTTTTCCAAGACCGATGAAATCTCTTAATGACATATTCTGGAATAGCTAAGAGAGATGGGAGAGAAGAAGGTCACTAATCTCGGATTTTGGTGGTATCCGATGTTCAACTGGGTTTTGGAACAACCCACACTCGATGTTCCGGTCAGTATTGGCCACTGCTCGTTCCCTCATACAAAGCCCACCAGTCTGTATCTGTCCGGATGTGCTGGGCTGGGAAAGCTACCCATGTCCTCTCAACCTCCCAAAAACCAATCGACCACATAAAACTCTTGAATTCTGACCCCAAGAAATTTAGGATTGTTTCCAGCGGTCCTTGCCGGGGTGCACAGCGCTTTCCATAATTAAGCCACCCCTCCATACTCGGATGAAACAAGAGCAAAGAAACCTGTGAAGCTTGATCTTGAGAACTAACATAAAGGTTATGGTGGCACTAAATTTCCTCTAACTCAAGCTCAATTGCATGTATCATACAAGTAACATCGTTGCCTGTGAGCAAATTCATTCAGCTCCTGGGTCTGGAGCCTCTAGTAGACATGATACAAATTGAAAAATCGGTATCAAGTGACACCCTATAAAATAATATATATATGCATCGCACTTGTGATCAATTCTCCAAGCTATCAAGCGGTTGTCATGTACCTGTTTTTGTGAGAGTGTCCGACTAAGAGCAGGTGGAAAAAACTCCTACCCGCTAGAAACTTTCCAACAAAGCATTATGTGACTCTGGCGGTGCTGCCCCCCATGCCATTCAATCCGAAAGGAGGGGGGAATCAAAAAGAAAAAATTGATTTTTTTTTCTCGTCTCAAACACGCGGCAGTCCGACGACCATATTCCTGGAACTGTTGAATTAGTTATACCCTCAATTCAAGATATCCCAACCCCCACCCAGTAAAACGGTAGAACTGGGCCTCAATTTATTCTTCCTATAGCTCAATTGATCGCCTCCACAGGTTAGGGATGGAGAGGATAATAGGATGCTATGGTTGGTTCTGGAAGTTGTGGGAGCCTGGTGAATCGTTCAGAAGTATGATGGATTGCCCCAGAGCGTAGTAGTCTACGGAGAAGATTCTCCAGGCATGTCTTTCCTTCGCCATCACGGGAGTGTGTACGGATCAATGGTGGTGTGCATGGAGCTACAGGGATAGGTGTGGCTATACCCAGAAGGGTCAGGAGGATTGATTGATCATGTTTATTTTATACACCCGTCTTTACTGTTCGCTTAGTTGAGGGAGTGGGAGAGTTAGCGAGATGGGGGCCGAACAAGAGAACAAAGTTCTTTTGACTATACCTTCCCTTCCTTTGCTATCCAGTGCCCATCGACCACCTTAACAATCACAATGAGAACTAGTTATCATAATCAAAATCTTTCTTTCCGCGCCAAGGTGCCAAGAAGAACATTTCCTAATCAGACTAGAACTAACACACCTTGGTCCTAGGGCAGCGGATTCCATCACGTCCTATAGTATACAAGTAGACAACACTCCGAGTGATCCATAGTGAAGCATTCATGTCTCACTTGCTATAGGTATGAGATGAGAGAAAGTGTGAGGAGTAGAAAAAACTAATTTAAATACGGGTTCTAACCGCAATTATCCAACTATCTCAAGCCGAGTCCTTAAACCTTATAGGTAAAAAAAAAAAAAAAAAAAAGTGTGTGTATGATACTAATAATATTATGATATAAAGGGGGAACTTTTTACTTCAATCGTATTGAATAACGGGCCATCACATGAACCCCCCACTTATGATACCTGCTAAGACAGCCGTATTGTACACTGTACAGAAGACACATTGCGACAAACATCAAATGCTTCGGGTGGGGGCAATGCTAGATATATGTTCTATAAAAATTCGGAAAAATTACAAGTATCCAGCATGAAGTACCCGGACACTGGATCAAAATTTTGCATGGCAAATTACCTGTGACGCCCCACTTACCGTACTAAATACTAACTGCCACTAGTAGCAGACCGAAGATCCCCAAAAAGAAAAGCGGAAGGAGTCTCCCCCTCTTTTCTGAATGTTGTTGAGAAAGTGTTGAGTTTTCAGAACAATTTACCTGCTCCTCTGCGGTGGCTCCCTTCCCCATGTAAAATCAGATTCTGCTACAACGAGGTACACGGCTGATCCCTCTTTCACCCCGCAGTGTCTGCTCAGAGCTCAGAGCTCATCCCTATAAATAATGATGCCGTCTGAAACCGGAAAATCTCAAAATCCACAATCTGCATTCCAACCATGTGATATTCGGTTTCACGGACAAAAGCTCCTGAGAAGGATTAGCGTTTTTCCATCGCAGCCTTGAGGATGTGCTGGTCCTCGTTCAACTGGTATTTGCAATTCGTTAACTTGCCAAGCTGAACCTATTGCAGGTCAGCTGGTGATTTCCGCTGGTAACCCAATAGCAGATTTTACGAGAATCTACGGTGTTCGGCGAATCCATATGCAGCTCACCTATAACACTGCCCCGCCAGGCATAACGAATACCAATGCGAGTACAATCAGGGAGTTCCGGTGTGTGACGCGAGCGGTATTCCCTTCTTGGCCTTCGATTGCCCCGAGGAGATGGAGACGATGCGGTGAGCTCGCCGACCCGTTTCCCTTACCCGGCGCCAGGCATATCACGACCGAATGAGATACACGTTAGGACGCACTCCCACTGGAGATCTGGCGATGTACTACAGGACCAGGGCATGGTGTACACAAACTCAGGCATGAGAAATTTGTAATAGAGTATGGCAATTATTATTGCGATTTTGGAAGCGCTTGAGTAACGGGAAATTTTTGAAAAAAGCATCCTCTGTGGCTTAGACACATCCTGAACCAGGAATAGCCTCCCCTAACTTGGTATTACCTAAGCAAGCTGAAACTTGTGGATTCCATCGACCGGTGCTCAGAATTTCGTTAACCTACCGTACTCAGCTAAGACTACGCTAATGAAGTTTAGCTCTGTTACCTATCGATAGTGAATTGTGAATTGTGGGAATAAATACAGCACAACTGCCCGGAGCGATGTTTTCGTACACGTATAAAACAGGAATAATAGTTAAGAATAATGCTTGTCTTGTACGGAAACATCTCTCCTTAGAACACTGTACTTGTATGTTCGAGTGGATTGTCGGCTGTTGAAGCCGGAGTCACCTTTTAGGACAAAACACTACCCGGGGCGGTGGATTTCCTAGTGGAATCTCTGTGAACCCCGAAACGGTCACACTTAACTTGTTATGCAAGACACAACGACAAAAAAAGCCAACTCCCTTCCCCATTGGTTTCTTCTAAAATCTCAATATACATCTGCATCTGAACACTCATGCTGCGGCCTTCAGGGGAATAAATAGGAATATTGGGGTTAGGAGGGTAGGAACCCGGGAACCGATTGGCTCAAGTCACACCCCCCCCAATCAGAACCCCGAAATCCCGTGTTCCATTTTCTGACTTTTTCTTTTTACCACAGGCTGTAAACTCTGACTCAACTGCTCGGGCACTTCAACCGGACGCCCACCGAGGAGCAGATCCTTCGGGTTTCACAGAGGTGTAACCGTCGTTTTATGCGATTGGTAAGGGGGTGTATCGCGACTCTGAACTTTTGCCCGTCTTAGGCATGCATCGGGCCATGTTTTAACCCGAGGTAGCGAAGATATCTAGATCCGTCACCGGTATTCTTAATAAGAAGTGGGTCCGGGTGTCTAGGATCCTCTTTCATGCAGAGGTTTGCTCCTTGGTGAAGTTTTTTATTTTTTATTCGGTTAGTCAATGGCCACATCTGCCGAAGGCGCGAGGGGTATTTCCTTTTTTCCCCTTTCCTTTTGACCCCGTTCAGATTGTAAAGATTTTTTAGAGTTGCAATAACAAGCCTTGTACCCCATGCGATTGTGGTTGGGGCCAAGGATGTGGTGCCGGTATTGCACGACATTACCCACATAAACAAATATCCTCTGTCGCATGGTACTCGAGTACCTAGTTCGGAGATCACTATGAAATAGTGCCCCCGGGAAAGGCCCGAGACTACTGGTAGGGGATTATAGGACTGCTGCGGCTGTAGTTGGGGTCGTAAGTCGGGGGTTCCGATGGTACTGTACAATGCAACAACTCTCCCTGCATGCGCTCGATTGCGAGTAGCACCAGAATACAGGGGACAAAAACTTGATATGGCCAACCGTCTGTGTACAGTACTGTACACCTGAGCGCCCATGCTGAGCTCGGGAGTTCAGGCTCAAATGTTCGGGTTCTTCCTTCAAGGAGATGGGGACCCGTATCCATAGCCCCCACCCGCGACAAAGGTTGCGCCGAAATGACGCGCAGCACCCGCCATCCCAACCAAGCTTACTGGTACGGCACTTGAGTACTATAAGCCATCCCCACAGACAGTTGGCGTTCTGGGCAGATCATCCGCCAGAGGCATCGAAAACAGGCAGATGGCAGATCCCTTAGCACTATCAACTATACAAAGTCCCATTTGGGGGACAGTATGTTTTTTGGTCAGGAAGAGCTTTCTATAGGTGTGTTTATCTCTAGAGCATAAATAGTTTTCTCTAACAGAGCGCTGAAAAGGGGGTGGACGATTGATCTTGCGAGGAACCTTGTTGGTTTCTTACCCCGAATAGTGAGTGGGTGGACGTCCGCCACCATTGAAAGGGGAAGAAGGAGGATTACCATACTCGAGTACGAGTAGTGATATTTTACGACTGGGTCCGAAAGTGGTGCCTTGGGTGCCTCTTTGGGCTGTTCCAGGATCCTTTCTTTGATCCACACTCTAGCATTACTGTACGAGTACTTTGTGCTGTGCCGGGCACATCGGCAGGAAACAAGGCACTTCAAGTGCCAACAAAGCTAATAGGTGGTGTTGTCTCTGTCGTCAAAAGTTCGGTGGACCTACTAAGACCTTTGCTTAATCACTTTCCATCTCCGGCCTTTGTCTACATTGGGTTTCGTCTACGTTAGACTAACCTCCCGCCATCAGCAGGACCTCCTATAAAATCAATAGAATAAGAATGTAAACGCGACAACAGGCAGGATTCTTTAGTTCAAATCAATCTATGCAATCATTCCGGGTCCCGCTCTAGTTTCTAAAAACACCTCTAATGTCGGACATCGTCAAAAGAATAAAGAAAACGAAACTCTCTCCGGACCCTTCATTTTTTCTTATTGTCCTGGCCACCGGCAGACAACAGCCTCTCCTGAACCTCAACCGTCAACTCTAGTCTAAGCTGAGTCATAGCGTTTTGGATCGTTGTGGTAAGCCTTGCCTCCATCTCATTCTGCCTTTTCATAATCTTTTCCTCCATCACATCCTGCTTTTTCGTAAACCTTTCCTCCATCACATCCTGCTTTTTCGTAAACCTTTCCTCCATCACATCCTGCCTTTTCGTAAACTTTTCCTCCATCTCATTCTGCCTTTTCGTAAACTTTTCCTGAACGTGACGATCGTAGAGGAAAAATTTCAATACAACCTTATCGATTTGTTTAGCCTAAGGTCATGTAGCAAAAAGGTTACTGGTAGCTTACCGCCGTCACAGCTGTTCCCATAAACCATCTCATCCATGCACGGGTATCTCTGATTGCATCTTTTATTGATTGCAAACCCATTTCCAAACTCTTATCCCAGTTAGAACATTGCAAACTTGAAGAGTCGGGTTTATCATCAAAAACATTACCGTCTCCAACTTTGTAACCCGATTGGCCAAATCTTGTATCTCGGAAGTCTTCCCAGATGAATTCTCGGGTTTGTTCTCGGAGGCCTTCTTGGATGCGTTCTTGGATGTGTTTTCGGATTCGTTCTCGAATCCGTTCTCGTCGGTTGAGTACTCCTGTCCAGCCACATAGTAAGCACTTATGTATTGATTGGCAAACACAATTGATTGGCAAACCTAGAAACGCATAGGTTGAAAAGTACAAGTGGGCTGAATTGGACCGAAAGCGTGTAGCTGAGCAGGCCTCAAACAAAATGCAGGAGTCTTATGACCAAGTATCGCACGGGCAATCCGATAAGTCAACATCCTGATGAGCGTTCGTTCAAGTGAGGTGTGCGATACTCGAGTAGAGAATGAGAAGCAAACACTCTACAATTGACAGAGCTCCCTATATGCACGTCAAATCCAGTTACCCGGCTGTTCTGTATACTATTCCATTTAAGGAAGGTGCCAGGAACAGGCTTCTGTTACTCGTACCCGGGGATTGCGAGGATCATGGACTAGATGCACAGAAATACAATACCAGCGAAACTCGGACCCTCCCTACCAAATACCATCCCTACCGGTAGCTTGGTGGAAAATTCTTTATGTCGTTCTGAGTAAAAAAGGTTGTCCCTTTGTGAGTTTCATGAGGTCCTACAGCTCGGTGGAAAGTTATCTCTTGTCAGCCTCATACAAGAAACTATACTACTTCGGAGTGCATACGGAACTCAAAACTAACTCCAGGAGTCTCTTACCGGCCTCGAAATACCACTTCGAGGTACTTTGGAGCATCATTCTTAGATCAGTCGAGTTATCTCGAATGAAGCAAGGAAGACCTTTCCTCTTTAGGGGGGCCAAGATCCTCTACCCAGGATGATACTGACAGTGCTCACCCAATGGAACTGCACAGAATAGGACGGGGATAGCTGACAAAATCGCCGACATTCTCTCACTACCGCTATGGATGAGAGTTTACCGCTACAAGATCTGCTCCGCCCAGTCGTAATTTCCTGACGTCCGTGAGCACAGCTGCTATTGCATATGGGCAAATAACTCGGTCAGAGCCTCAAGATTTTGGTGGTATGCAGTAGCAGTCGTGTTCACAAACACCAGAAAATTACAGGTACAGTAAGCAGACTGATGCGCAAGGCTGGCGGAACCCGGGAGAAACCTGCGATTCCGACAGCCCCCAATCCGGAGCTCTGCGGGGAAGGAGCACTGCTAGGGATCCACAAAACGTCGGGGGTCGCCGCAGGTGCCAATTCTATTGGAAAACTAGTATCGTAAGTACTCGAATAGAAGACGAACATGATAGCACGTTAGTATTCTTCTGGGCTACGAGTACACGAGGGGGAAAGATCCCGAGCTCAGCCCTCAGTTGGGGCCAAAAAATAGGAAGCATGATACTTGTGTATGATACTCGAGTATACAGAGCCTTAATAGGAAAGGCAACTACAGGTACTCGAGGGCAACGTCCTGGCACACTTAGGCTCTGTTTGGCGGGAACGGAACCGTTCAGGAACGGTCCATTTCAAAATGGTTGCAACAGGTGAAATGGAGCACTTCTGTTTCGAAACGGTTTCTCTTACCTTCAATTGAGAATTTTTTTTAACCCCTGGCAACACTCTATAGGGTAGAGTAATTTTGAATACCATAACCTAATAAATCTGCTTTTTTCTTTTTCTTGTAAACTAATGAAATAAATTCTATATTATGTGCAAATCTCTCAGTCTCCTGTACAAAAAAAACTATCTTATCTTAACATTCGTGAAAACTTCTCCCTTCTCTAAAGGGGTTTCAATTTATTCACAGATACCAAGATGGACAAGCATTCTCCTCAATACCAGTGTGTTACCACTTTCACCATACTTATCATAATTGTTTACTAATTTAAAATAGTAGTTCACCTTTGAATACACAAACCTTGAGCGATAAGACTCAATCAATACAGTTAGACTCGGATACTACTGCAAGTCAAAATACTGCATATATACTACCAAGTGGGCATCAACCTGAGTGTTCTAACCACTCCTGCGAGATTGAAGGTAAGTTAAATATCACTATAGTTACTATGATAAGTTCTAACATTTTTTTCAGAAAATTTATCCGAAATTCGTGTTCTAGACCCCTGTGAAGTACCTTCCTCCTTTACAGGAAGCAAGCAGAAAACCCGCAAGCCTCGCTGGCGTCCAGTTGAATGGTCTCCTGAAATGACATCTGTGTTGTTGCGAGAACTAGTTCAAGCTATTAGGACTGGAAAACAATCTGATAATGGGCTAAAGATGGAAGTTTGGGATGAGATTGCTGAGACAGTTCTTCTGATTGCTGGACCTGGGGCTCCTGTAACAGGTGAGAGATGTCAAGGCAAATTGGAGACCTTGAAGAAAAAATGGAAGATGTAGACCAGGTTGAAAGATTTGAGTGGTTTTGGGGTTGATCTTAAGACTGGTGCAGTTACTGCACCAGATAAAGTATGGGAGGAAGAAATAAAAAAACTGCCTGGAATACGAGAGTTTCGTGACAAACCACTTGCAAATGCAATTGAGTTGGCTGAAATCATGGAGGGAGTTCAAGCAACAGGTGGTCATGCAATCTATCCTGGCCATACAAAATTACAACAAATCACGATTCCTTCGCCCCTTAGGTCAGATCTAGCAACTCAGGCTGATCCAGAGCAGACCAGCCCAGATACAAGTCCTCATCAACATAAGCAGAGAAGGCTAGCACCACTGGGACATATTCGACAACCTCCAAGGAGTGTTTCTGAACGGCTGATCACTGCTGTTGAAGGGATGGCCACTACACCAATTACTATTGCAGCATCCCAATCAGTTGTTCAGCAAGCTGTATCAAAGCTTCAACAAAAGTATAAAGGAAGACCAGGGTGGTCAACACAAGATATTGTTACTGGATATGAGCTTTTTGAGAACCCAGTTAAGGCAGAAGTGTTTTTAGCATTAGAGGAAGGTGAAGATCAGGAGCTTTGGTTAAGAGGTCAAATAGTACGTTACAAGGCCTAGGAATTCTACAGCAGTTAGTCTACTGTGACTGGTTTTGGTATTGTACATAATCAAGCCACATTTGTGTTGCACGTTTGTCTCGATCTTGTTTCATCTCTCCCATATCTTGTGCATCTCTAACATTTCCTTCATCCTCCTCCTCATAACTTGGATTTGATTCCTCAGAGTGATTGATGTTTTCCAAGGATGAATCAGCATCCTGGTAAAATTGATCCTCCTCTCCATTTGCCCGGTGTCGAATAAAGTTATGTAATGCACAAACTACCAATATAAGTTGAGCTTGTGTGGTAAGGTCAAACTCTGGAGCTGTATTGAGAATTTGAAACCTCTTCCGTAAAACTCCAAAGATACGTTCAATAACATTTCGTAACTGAGCATGACGTAGGTTGAAAAGCTCTTCCTTAGTTCGTGGACGTAAATGAGCTTGTGCTTGCTCCCGCAGATGATATCGTACGGTACGGTATGGTGTTAAAAACCCAGGACGAAGACCATATCCTGCATCTGCAAGATAAACTGTATTTTCATGTCTTGGAAATCCATGAATCACAGCATTTTCTAATACTCGAGCATCATTGGCTGAACCCTCCCAGCCAGAACATACATAGAAAAAGTACATATCCAAGCTGCATCCAGCAAGAACATTTTGCGAGAGGGTACCTTTCCGGTTACGATCGGGACCCTGCTGGTTTCGTGGGACATGGGCCAAAATGTGTGTCCCATCGATTGCTCCACAAACATCCTTAAAATTGGACATCTTTCCCCAATTTTTCCGTATTTTTGCAGGAATATTGTTTGGTGGAAGATGTACAAATGCTTCATACAGAGGCAGGAGAGCCTTTAGAACTTGATGAAAATAGCTGTAAAATAATTAGAATAATAAACATTTCATATATAAATATTATAGTGCAATTAATACTAACCGTGAAATTGTTTCTCCACTATGCTGAAAGTGTTCCTGAGCTTTCCTATTTGTAGCTCCATGTCCAATAATCCATAAAAACAATACAAGTTGTTCTTCCACAGCTACTTGACGTGTAGACACCAGTAATCCCCTCTCAATTACCCAGTCTCGAAGGTCTAACAATGTTGTAATTGGCATACAAATAACCTCTAGAGCACGACGAGGATGTGCTTGCAGGATTTCAGCAGTATAAATCATTCCAGTTCGAATAGATGTATGAACAGGTTCTTTAGAGAGGAATAGATGAGAATAGAGAGCAGAGGTAATTGCGATATGAATCCGTCTTTGAATTATGGCTGTATGAATTGTGCTCATATTGGGGTGAGATGCCATCTTGGAGGTGTATGAGTTGTTTTCGGAGGTGCCAGTGGAAAATATGATGTATAGGGAATAATCTGGTTATTATTTTTAATTAAGATGTCTTTATACATTACAAAATTTTTTTAATACAAAACTAGCCTAAGTGGGGGACCAGCTACTGTTGCAAACCTGGTTGCCAAGATCCACTTTGGAATGGAATGGTTCTTGTTTTTCTACATTACCAAACACTGGATTTACTCCAACCGTTTTGAAACGGAAGGAAACGGTCGTTTGTATGGGGGAACGGACCAGTTCCGTTCCCGCCAAACAGAGCCTTATGTTTCACGTACAGTACCAGGATGGATTCAATATTTGCACGCAAGCCACTCTGTGGCCAGAGGAGTTACGCACTTCCCCCCTATCGCTTACCGCGCCATATTCGAGTTTTTACCAGCCAGGTTTGTCCTCCCCCTCTCCCTCAACGACCTTCTATATTCTTCTTTCCCTTTTCTACACCTGCTCTATTTTTCCTTTCCTCTCACCTTGTGCATTCCTTCTTCTCGTTTTCGCGAACTGCCAACGTTACACTCAGCCCAAGTACTTGTAATCCAAGTCTTGTATTCCTGCGGGGCGGAAAGACAGGCAATCCACCCGTTGCGTTCTCTCCTTTAATCCAAAGGGGGAAATTCTGGACGTCCTAGCTCGATTCCCAATTACGGAGACCGGGAATAAAGCCTCATGATTGGGTCTTCCATTTACAGTAAAGAGACGGTTACGGTGAATTTCCTAAAGGTTGAGCTCCCCCGAGCTTTTTCTTTTCCTTTCCAGAGCTCGACCGTGCAAAAGTGCACACCGGGGGACCGGGCCGAAAGCCCCACCCCGAAGTACCAGATACGCTGCAAGCCCCTGGGCCCAGTGGCTAATTAAACAGAAAGCTCTAAAAAAGAAAACGGAAAGGATTTGCCTACCTTTTTTCCAGCGGTTTTTTCGCAGCCTTTTTGCTGCGGAATGTGAGCACGAGCAATGACTCAACCCTGCACTCGTCGGTAAAGAGGCAAAGTGGCTGGTGATAAGCGCGCTATACGCCAAGGCGGCCGGGCGACGAGTACTCTAATTGGCGAGATAAGCGCGCAAAAGCAACATCTATCATAACTTATGGACAGGGTTGGTAGGTGAAAACATGCATGCAGAACGAGAACTCTACCACTTCGGCTTGGGGAATGGCATGTTGGATGGAAGGCTACTAAACTGTGGGGGCCGTGCCCGTTCCCAGTAGTCAAAGTGAAAACCTACCTGAGCTTACTCGACAATATTTGCATATTTTGCTATCTGTTCCAATGGGCCAGGAGCCAGACATGAATCCCATAAATGCCGACCTGACCCGAAATCACACGCTTTCGATCCCTTAGAATCTCCTTCTCCGAAGTCTGCCTCAACACTCAAAAACACACTTTCGATCCTTTAGAATCTCCTTCTCCAAAGTCTCCCTCAATACTCAAAAACAAAACCTCTAAATTCCTCTCTAACAACCAAACCTACCTACTCATTTGAGACCTCTGCGAGATGGCTACTGGCGTTATCAACACTTCATCCCCCCCCATTCACGGGGCACCAACTACCTGTCCAAATTGCAGAACGTAAGGTCATTTCTCGTGATTTTTTTTAATGAGAAAAAAAAAACTCCCCGTGTTGTACATGACTGCTGCTGACGAGACCCTCCTTTTCCCAGGTATTTGTCAACCATGGCCCCGTGTCTAGAGGGAGAAGCGAGTGCGATAGCTCATACGCCGCAAGCTGCAGATGTTAGTCTTCTCTTCGAGATTTTTCATGACCACCCAGCATTAACACTACCCCAAAGAATGCCACTCCGCATGACCCTACAAATACCGACCAAGGGAGCAATACCTCCAGACACTACCATAACCAACAACCTCCAAGGCCTCGCCCTAACTCGAGCCATACTGGCAGCGGAACCAGCGGGACCTGCCCTCAATGTTTCCGAGTCACCCGGTGTCAGTTGCAAATACTCTCTTTTGACCAAACCATTTCTATCGGTTGTAGTCAACAGCCTCCCCAGCGGCCCGACAACCTCCCAGCGCCGGAACTCTCAGCTGAGATCTTAAGCACTTTAGAAGAAACCCCGAACTATTCTCTTGAACGGTTACTCGACGAGAGCCAGGAGAATAATCTTCTAGTCAGAGTCGAGAGTTACAACTCGGTTTAGCTTAAAAACCGCCAACCACACTTGCTTCCTAATATTTAAGGTCTTGTAGATCAAGGCCAACAATACCGATTGATATATTAATTGTCGAAATTGCCTCCACATGGGGGGCGGGGCTATGGAGTTTGTCGAGATGTAAAGAGCCGACTTTACTTTTTCCTCCTACTTCTATTTATTTAATTTTCTTCTAGTGTTTCTGTTTGCGAGTCTCTGGTAATTTGGGTTTATGTGGGGAGCTGGGATGGTTCTTGTCTTCATATTTTACCACCATCTATGTCTTTACCTTGAATGTGCGAGAGACCGAGGAAGAAAGACAGTAGGGGTATGTATGATTGAATTCATTTCAAACAGCGCTTTAGGAAGTAACCGTTGGCCAACACCCTGTCCCATGTGACCAAAATGACCTCGCAAGGCTTGGACTAGGCAAATTTAATCTTTCTAAGTAACACTTCTGCATCGAGGCTGGAGAGAATTCCCACCAAACATGTCAGAGGAATATATTGTTATCAGCCTCGTTCAAGCCCAACTAGAAGTGTTATCACAAAAATGCAATTTTTATTGGCATACTATACTCGATTAGCAGAGGGGACAGCGAACAGGGTGGACATCAAACAGCCCTAGCAAATTTGGCGTTTGCCACCGGGTTTCTCGGTGTATTGTTCGCGGTCCTCTCTGTTCGTTGTCCTCTCCCCCCATGACACCTTGTGTATCATATCATCTCGTATCCTACAGGCGCATGCTCTGCAGCTGCGCCACAAAAGCCAAACTCAAGCACTCGTGTACGAGCGCTGCGCCGGGGGGTTAGAAGCTGTCTTGCCATCGATCCGCAAGCGATTATTAGTGTGAGAAAAACCACGGGAGGCCAGAAAAATAGTTTTGATGCTGGAAATACAACTGCGCTGAGAACAGATGGCTTTTTTCCTCAAGGAGCACATATACGCTGTGTGACCGGCAACTATCATTCAGAGCCCCTTACTATTCAAGTTTCTTGAGAAATAACCCCGTATTTTTTGTTTAATTGCAAAATTCTTTTTAATATGCTGTTGGGATAACCTGAACTTTTAACCCCCCGCTGAAATGACATTGGCGGAATCCATAGCACTCTCAAATAAAATAACCTTTGTTTCTTGAAATATCAAATGACCCCACAGCATTTGAGGAGTATGATACTCTGCTGAGCAGGGCATAGACTTTTTGTACGTTTCTTTAGATTTTTTACTTCTTTCAACCCAGAAGAGAACAAGCACATTTATCAACAAAGTCCTATGGAACTCTTCTTACAGCGGAGCTGAAACCCTTGCCCGCACCGTTTGTATCTACCAAGTCACCTTTCTACTTGTTTTTAATTTGTTTATTTTTCCTTGTGTCGTGCTGTGCGGTACGGTACCCTGCCCGGCGTTTTTCCGTACATTTTCCATGTCCATTTTCGGTGTATCAACTGATATAGCATGCAAGTACCAGCGACTCCCACGAATAACCAATCGGCTCCCTCCCACATCTCAGCATATCTCGGCAACCGCTCGTGCTAAAACATATATGGTAATATAGTACAATTTTTTGCCAGCTTTTTATATCTGGCGTAGGTGAGGTGGGCACATATTCAGAGCGGCCAAGGTAAGTTGCAATGCATCATTTGCAGACAAAAAACCCCACCTTGGCAGGGAGTCACCCTAGGTTTCTCAAAGAAAGCATTTGACATTCCCAATGTCTTGGAGGAAGTGAATGGAAAGTACTCCTTTATCCAACAATACAAGACAAAAGCATCTTATCGGATAAGGAAGACCTCGTGCGATATTGTAGAAACTACCGAGGGATCGATCGAGTGGAATAATTTATTATCCCTCGATCCGCAGAGTGCAAAAGGGATCGGTGGGGGAATCCTCAAAACCGGATCACTCGCATAGTCACCGCTCATAATATTATATTAGATATCGCCAGAAACCAGCGTATCATATTGGGAGGTTATAAGAGAAGTGCAACCTTTACAAGCAAGGTGTGGTAGGGCGGGTATTTGGTACCGGGAAAGGTCGGGTCTATACCCCCGATCCCGACCAGCACTCGTATGATATGGGAACTACCGTCCTTGGTGTACCGGTACTGTACAACTTCAGCTCGGCCGCGAGGGCATAAGCTGAGAAAGCCCGGGGTGTGCTTGTACACAATGATTGTCAACTGTCGGTAGATCTGCATTAGTATTGAAGTCATTGTTCTACTACGCACACGTCCGGGGCATTTGTTGAGTGGGAGCCATGCATCCAGGCGTGATACCCGTCCTGCTGCAGCAACGGCACAGGTCGGCCATGCAGCAGTGACAGCCGGGTGATGGAAGGGGATAAGAAGCAACATGCTATTTGGGGGGAGGGGGAATTCAAGGTAATAAATAATATAACTGCTCGGAGTCGCGGGGTGGAGTTCAGCGTTGGCAAGCAGGCAGTCCGGCCCCCCGGGTCTCACCCGACCAGCCTTGCGGGACTAATGATATCCTCACGCTTCCGAGTGATCTACCGTGACCAGTAGGATATAAAGGAGGCAAGCAAAATCGCCGGTGGTGTAGGTGTGCCACACCAAAAGTAGCCGTCTTCAAGTATGATGGCTGAATTTCCTCCCTAGGTTACCGAATACAAAAACACTAGTGCAGGATTCAGAACCGTTCTAACTTTTCATGCACGGAAGTTTCGGTCTAGGAAATTAAACTAATAAGTTAGTAGCTAAAATTATCCAATTGATGTTGAAAAATGACCGAAAAGCATTTCCCATACATACAAACAGCGCCAAGACGTAACACCGCTCTTGACCTTTGGCCAATGGACATCCTAGCAAATGAGACATTTATTTATCAACATGGAGAAGACCCAAGGAATTCCCCTGGATACGCAGTATACTCTGGATTTTATTGATGAAATAGAGGTGGTGTCATAATGTCAACATTGCTATTTTGACTGTGAAACGCACTTGCACCAGTGATCTTTGTTGTCAGCCTGGTACCGGTAGTTTTCAGGAGGCCTGTATATACTGACAGAACACCAGCATATGCATCAGCAGTTCCCGCCGCACAGGACGTACTCGAGTGATATGCCATCTTCATCACTATTGCTTATCGCTGTGAAAGACCACTTACACAGAGCTTAATGCAGACCCGGAGTGTACAGAAACTTATACACCATACCTCTCTTGAGCAGTCGTATCCGACCTGAAAAGCTGGCTCCAAAAAAGGGGGGAAGAGACAGTTTGCGATTCTGAAGAACTAGGGTACCCGTACCCGTGACTCTGTGGTGGAGGAGGGGTCATAAGAAAAAGTCTTACGGTTTGGGGGTTTGTATCATAATAATATTGTGATCTATTTTCCCCCTTTCTCATGACTTGGTAGTTTAGCTAAAACCCTCTCTGCATATAGCCCCGCTTTTCTCTTATCTTATGGTAAGCCGTATGACGATATCCAGAATCACTTCTCGGCATTTAAAGTTGCACGGCCACATGTAGCACTTTTCTTTCAGCCTGGTGCGCCTTCTAAACTCCCCGAACTAGCTTGCGGGTAGCGATCTAATGGTATCATACCGGTACTTGTGAAACCACGAGCGCCCTTAACGAAGTGAAGGCAGCACGCCACCCAGCAAAAGAAGCCGAAACTGTCTGACGGGATAAGGAAGACCCCGTGTGACATTGTTTAAAAAACTGCCGAAAGGGGGGGGGTGGTTTAAGTGAGGAGAATTACTTTAGGGTTCTCTTGTCCAGACCCTCACTACTGGTATCATAATATGGCTTCAAAGCCAACCTCCCTTACCATTACCCTTCTCCCGCAACCAACACTACCACAGGGCTACTAAATGTGGTATCGTGGGATCTGTCAAATCTGGTTAACTAGCGCGGGGGTGTGCCTAAGCCTATAAGTTGCGCTGCATAAGGCTTGGTCAAGGAGATTGGGAGTGGCCGGAGATAGTGTATTTCGAGGGATTCTACCGCGACCGATGGCCAGCGTGGTTGTTGGAAAACTCGCGCAATGGCCCCATGAAGAGATGTGTGTATCGTAATTTACTTGGACTGCCTACCGAGCCCGAAACCCCTCCCCCCTGATAGGAAGGTATTGTTACCTCTTAGTTCTTCTGACCCTTCTAATTATTCATCCCCTTCAGTATTGTGCACCAAGAAAATGTTGAAATTAATATGTTCTACCCATAGGCCAAGAGCATCACTTTGTTGGGTAGATATACTCTTGGCCCAGTAGCTATCCCTCCCAGTTCTTGCAGGCAGCAAGGCCAGCCCACAGATACACTACAGATACACGTTTCGGTCAGGTCTGGGCGGAGTAGGCCAGACCGAGGCTCCTAGGCCTTGCTTTTCAAAGGCTAAAGGCTTTACCGCATAGGCGGTCTTTCGGCATACCAAATATACCTGAGGGTTATTCTTCCAATTAGAGGTGCATGAAGTCTTGAAGATACCGATCGGTAGCTCATGTCCGAGGCACGCCAATAAATATCAAAAAAAATTGAAGCTTAAAGCATTCAGGGTGGTGTGGGTGGGTGCTAGGAAATATCCTAAATTATTTCCCGATACAGAATTCGCAGAATGCACATAAATTGGTTACTAATTCGCAATTCCCAACCCATTTTCTGCCACCACTTGGGTATCACGACAAACTACCAGTCGCTAACACTTACCTTGTGGCCACCACATGATTCCCCAAGAACTCCTCATCCTGATAATTGATGGTGGAGGATCCTGATCAACGAGATCACCTACATGTACCCCAAACTGGTCATAAGAGCTCCTTCAGTGGGGAAACTATTATTAGATTTGAGTAAGGATGATAGAGCTCAATCGCACAAGTTCTAGCCTCTATGGCATCCATCTGGTAAACAGAGAGATCTTATGTGCGCAATGGGGAGTTAATCTTGGGGCTGTCAAGAAATTGGGGGGGCTGTCCTGCAGACCGCTGGCACTACTACCGGTATGAGTTTTGCTAAGGTATTTCAGGTATTACTAGGGATTCTGACTTGTTGGCGGCGATTTCTTTCACGTCGTCACAATTAGGGTATCCAGAATACTATCTTTATTATCTCCTGAATGATTGAGGTGACTCTTTCATAGCAGCATTCTATCAATAGATACACATGTCCTAACCCCCCCCCCCCCAAGACCAGAGAGGCCATGCCCCATGGGATACCCACTTCACTAAGCAGGTTGTTTCGCGACCCAAGTGGAGCACATGTTATTTCTATCAAGTATTTTCCTCCTTTTGTTGGGATTGATCATTGCTTGCGATTGTCTAACCGGAATTACCTGATGTGACGTTTGGGGCATCCAGTCCAGCAGTCATGTCGGATGCCGCGAGAAATTTACCTACACTTTAGGAATATATCGAGTTACAGGAAACTGCCCAGAATCCTCACTATTTTCAATTCCCTAAATTTATCAGTTTCCCCTTTTTTATTATTATTTCTCTTCGTGTGTACCGTGGCCGAGCCAGTAGAAGATATTTCCAGATATTGCATTTACTAGCAAATATTTGCTAATATCGGCAGAGATGCGGGAACTTGAAGGTAGTTGCAGACATTTCATGATATTTTTTACCCATTGACAAAATATTTACTAACCACATGGAGTATGCAGAAAGACTTCCAGCGCCCCCAAACATCGATGAAACCTACAGGCTTAGAAAGTCAGGGCCTATAAAGCCCAGATCAGTTTTTTTTTGCCCCCCCCCCCCTCCGCTCGCCAACACCGATGGAGTTGCACTTTTCAATAGCAACCGGGGAGAGGAAAGGTGGAATATGTGAGCACACCGGAAAATATATATCCCCGAAAAACCTTTAAAGTAAAGAACATAGTGGAGGAATAATTGGCTGTGACACCTGATGGCACATAGTGATTCAGGTTGACCCCCTTCACATATTATAACACATAGTAAATAATCAAACCCAGGTACACTGGTAGTACAAGTACATTTTCCTCTAAAATATAACAAAGAGAATATCCTTAAAGTTTCTTGATGAGTGGTACTATCACTCCAGTCACTGGAATATATACACCCATTAGTACTGTACACTCACCGCAGTTCAGATATAGATTAATAACAATAATTTTAGTTATTCTTTATTCTTTCATAATTGTCGTGATCGTAATAATGTTATGATAATAATATTATTATTATTAGATTAAATTTTAAAAAAATTCTGCGATAAAATTCTATTTGATTACCCTGTGCCCAGTATCCTATTTCCTTTTTCCCATGTTTTCTTGGCGCTTTTTTCAAGGCTGTTTTCAGGATCGCCGTGTGCTCGAGTACAAGTAATACAATAGACACTAATCCACATGAAAGAAAAAGAAAAAGAAAAAGAAAAAGAAAAAGAAAAAACCTTATATTCGGAACCGTCACTGCGTGATTGTGACTAATGTGCCTTTTCAGCCTATACCAAGTTTCCGCAGTATGGTACTGCATCATGATCTCGAATCCCTTCGGGGGCTGGAATTTCTTTGCAACAATCTCCCCTGCCCTCCATGATTTGACTCTCGATGTGCCCAATTATTTGAGTTGGCTCATCTGCCTACGGTACCTATCCTAACATCCCATATCGTCTGCTATTCTACTTTCGTTTGCGCCCATCTTGTTACGCGCCAGTGACTCCATGAAAATCTGCCCCTTGGGTCAAATCCAAACACCCAAAGGATTGATCCAAATCAGATGAATGCCATACCATACCTATGATACTATACAGATGCGACGCTATATCGCCCAGCACATACTTCGCGTCGATTGTGATCATCGCCAGAGCTCTCGTGATCCACCGTTTCCTCGGTGAACTTCCCGGTGTGGACTGGGAGCAGAGTTATAGGGTATTGTCTGGGTTTTTTTCACCCTGTGGAATTTCCTGTTTGGTACTTTACATGGCTTGGCATGCAGAAATTCCTTTACTCGGGGAGTAGCATAAGTCTGGCGACACCCAAATGCGGTAGCTGACATTTGGTGTAATAAACAAGGATATGCCAAATAGCAAGAACAAAAAAGGGTCAATAGCCATGCCAAGAGAGGAATTTTTGTATGGAGGAAAAAAGTCAGGCAACAGCACTTTATTTTGTCTATCTAATATGGAGTCGCATTTCTTTCAGTGGTGATTACAGTCCTCAAGCAATCAGGCATACTATGAATCAGTGAATCTAAACGCTCTACTCGTATCTGCCCCCAGATAATCCTCAAGCACTCCTAAAGAAGTGGTATATCACCAACCAGGCCCCATGTCTTCCTTAATTCTGTTTCCATATCCATCCATAAGGTCTCTATTAAATTTAAATCCAGTAATTATGCTGGCCATTGAATAGTATCTGCTCTATTCAACTCTCTATATACCCGGCATGTTTTTTATGACCAGGGGCTCCATCTTCTATCACCTGGTATAACAAGACTCCATGGAGTACTATTACAGTTAGCTAAACCTATGCTCATACTGGTATCAAGAGACTACTATAGTAGGAATGGTGGTAGACTAGGGTATACTGAGTAGAAGTCCTGTTGGTTAGGTACCTCAGTCAGATATGCTATGCCATACTAAGAAGTACATAGATACTAGTAAGGAACGGTGGTTACCCTACCTTCAGACCAGAGCTTCCCTGCTATGGAGCCAAGTTACCCTACCTCGAAAGTAACTTATTACACAGAACTTTGGAGGAAGTTACTAGATTGTTTGTCACACGAAACTACAAAGCGTGTTCAATTCTCAGATTGTGCAAATCACTCCCACACAACCAGTTGAGCTCCGAACGAGCTGTAACTTGGAGGTGTAGTGGCTAACACCCCCCTTCGGTCCTGTTATAAGTCCCTAGCATCATAGGCTACAAACTGGGGAGTTGCTGTAGGCTTAGTAAAAGTCTACAAGTAGAGAGGCTCATGTAACACTGTATACACTCACACCATCTGTCCAACCAGAAGCTGTCCACAGGCTATATGAGAGGGTAGAGGGGAACCTGGAGAATGGTCTTCAAGTAGTTTCATGCAAAACCGACCAGAACTGACAGAGTAATACTACTTTGAAGTTAGAGGTTGTATGTGAGGTTACCAGAGGCCTATAGGCGAGGTAATCAAAGTCCATTACCCTGAAAGTGTAATAGTATTGAAGAATTATTAAGGACTCTAAGACACTAGTCTGAGGTCACGATGAGACCTACTTTGAGGAGGGTTAACTGTGGATAGCACCTATTGGTAGTCAATTTTGGAAGTAGTCTATTGGGGTACCTACTTGACCATTATTCAGAATGATATGAAATAGAGTAGAATCAGATAGATGTTTAGAGACTGCAAATGCTTATAAAAGACTAAGTGTATATGGGTAGAGAGTTCCATAGTTGGTATTGTATCTGCTCAAGCATGACAACTCACTATTGACATATTCGCGATAAGAAGAGTTTTACTCCTGCAGTTGCATTGTAGATGCAGTAGCTAAAATACTTCTATCTGGTGGATTTTAGCAAACCACAGAGTAGTCTAGTTCACTATAGAGGATCTTTGGTCCAACTTGTAGAGGTTAGCTAGATAGCCCATAGAAGTTGGATGCTTACAAACCCAGAGTTGTAAGTGGAGCAACTGGCAGTATATGAAATCTACTTAAGTATGTGCAAGTTCTCCTCTAATCTGGCAATTAACTACCTCTCGAGATCAGAACTTAATTGAGTAAAGCTGTGGCTTAACGATCTTAAGTTTTACCCTTTTATTTCTTCAAACTCTATTGCTGAGATTTTGAATTATGTTTTATTTGTTCGCATTAATTCCAGAAGAATTCATCTTGGTATGGTCGCAACCTTGGGATCTATCTTCCCAGAGGAAGCCTCTATTACACACAGGCCTATCCATACTCCTCACAGTACTGTTACCTAAAAAGCACCAAATAGGCCTCTATGATGTTCTCTACATGCAAAGCAGAGTCCATTTTAGCCTTCCCAGGTATAAATACCAACTGAGGCTTTAGAGCATCGTAAAACCTACTCCAAGCGATTATTGAGTCTCTGTCCTGTTGAAAGTTCTCATCAATGCAGTGAATATGGAACTCTTCCTCTGGTAGATGAATAACCCATGAGTGATGGCCAAATTCTATTGTTAAAACAGTCAATTCATCAGTCCATAAAACTCAGCTCTACTCCTCATAGGCCCCATTAAGTCTTTCTTGGCACTATTCAACACATTTTAACTTATTAGCTGGCCAGATATTGAATTTCCACTATCGTATTCATCTGTAATATCCCAGCTTCTCCATCACATTCTTAACTGTCCTTGGCAAACAGGCATAACCGATTTCCATCACAATTGCATCCCAAGATAGACATTGAGTTGAAGTATCTCAATTCATAAAGGCAACAAGCTGAGCAATTTCTGCTTCTTTGAGAACAGGAGACCCGCTATACCATTTCTGATTTGAGGAGGTACCATGTTCCTTTGCGCATTTATAGATTTAGACTTCTCTTAGTACTAAATTAAGGTAGAAAATCCTTACCAATCACCTTTTGACAAGTCTAATGATCGAAATAAAGCTCACCTTCTATGCATAATCAGCTCTAGCCAACACTATCCCATAGTGAGATAACCTTGATCCAGTCATCTCGCGTAGTCTCTAAATGCCTTTTACCTGGCAGTAGCGGTTTATGAGTTTCCTTTATCTTCATTTTTTTTTTTGTTTTTCTCTTGGTAGTGGGAAGTGGAGGTGTCAATTGAAGTAGTTGTCACGAACGTGGCTTAGCACGAAAAGGGTTTTCACGTGACACATGGTTATGAGTCACAGGTATGTTATTGTTTTACGCATATGACCTATTCGGGTTATATGATTTGTTATGTGTGAGATTTGTGATGCTTTCGCACATGGCTCAAGTATGAGTCATGGGACGGGCGCCTGACAAGTATGCCTTGTGAGGGTACCTTGCGGGTAAGCCTTACGCATATGATTTATGTTTCGCACATGACCTCATTATGAGATCATGGGTTTCATGCATATGACTCAGTCGAGTCATATGACTTGTTTATTGCGTTATGATTGGTTTATGAGTTTTGTACATGACCTTGCTATGAGGTCATGGATTTTGAGCATGTGATCACTTTGGTCACATGATTGGTTTGTTATGATTTGGTTTCGCACATGTGACCACTTTAGGTCACATGACTAAAGGTGGGAAGAACGCTATATAAGGAGGCCGATACGGCTGAGGAAGATAGGTTCGTCACGCTTTGTTCTAAGTACTTTTCCTACTTATTACTATAACAAATAAAAAACACTTTTACGATCTTTATCTTTATTGCAACGTTATCGTTGCGCCGAGAAAGGGCTTCGAAGAAGACAAGTTAGAGAAAGCTTACGATAGGCATTCCCGATAGAAGACAAAGGTCTTGTACTATCGGCAACGTGGGCATAGGCCTATAGCTAGCGTTAGACAAGGAAGAAGAAGACAGAAGAGATAAGTATCGTTCCCCATCGCCAAGAAGCTAACTACCGAGACAGGGATCATTACATTACAAAGCGTCACCTAAGTGTGACACCAAATGATACAAGATGGCATCCTTCAATCCAGACAGGGAAGGAGATATCGACATCAACGATCAAAACCTCAACCTAGGAGGATTCAGCGATGCATTAGATCACGTCTCAGCAGAACCCTCGAGAGCGGCAAGCCCAGTAACCCCAGAGAAGGGATCCCCAGTCGATAGCTCTCCTGCAGGAACTCCACGACCTGAGAGAATGTTGGGATCCGCAATACCTGGGCCACCGGCCCAAGCCACTCCGGCACTAGGAACCAGCATACTTGGAATGACTGAAAATCAGTTTCAGGCATTTCTCGCAGCCATGCGAAATACAGGACAGGGAAATATCCAACGACCAAAAGCAAAGGAACCCGACACATACGAAGGAGTTGAAGATAAGCTACGAATATTCTTAGCACAATGCGAAGGATATTTTGCTGTTAAGAGATATGGAGATCAACATGACGAAATCAAGATTCCATATGTGGAATCCCTGCTCAGAGGACTCGCAGGGCAATGGACCGTGCCTTTCCAAGATGGAAGGAAGCAGAGGGAATGGGTCACATACAAAGAGTTCAAGGCGACACTCTTTGAACAATTTGGAGATCCCAATACCAAAGAAACAGCAAGGCGAAAGCTAGAAAAACTCTAGCAAGGAAAACAAACATTCTCAGCATATTGGAACGAATGTCGACTATTGGAATATGAGGCCGAGTTTGATGATGTGACTCTCTACATCATCCTGCTGAGAAACTGCAGTGAGAGACTCCGAGAGGCATGGAGAATCTCTGACCTGCGCTATACGACAGCCGAACGATTTGCAAGATGGGCAATCGACAAAGAAAGCAAATTAAACATGGTTCGGAGCAACTCGGAAAACACTATAGCGCACAGAGTGGTCCAATCATCCAGGAATGTGGACGGGACTTTTAAACCGCAAGCACCTCGAGGAGAAAGTCGAGCATTACCACCAGGCGAACCAATGGAGTTAGACAAGTCAAGAGCAGGACCTGCTCTGAATCTGTCTAAGAAGGAATACGCCAGAAGGATGAATGGGAAACTATGCCTAAGGTGTGGAAAAGCAGGGCATCGGATATGAGAATGCAGAAGCCGACCGGACAACGGATACCAGGGAAACAGAGCTGTTGGAAATAATCGTTTCCAAAATCAGAAAAGGAGCAACATCTGCGAAATGATAGCAGAGGATTCACCGGTGGAAAACAACGAGGGTCTCCAGTAAACGGTGATCTGGGAGACCTAAGATGTGGACCTGAAAAACCCATCAAATTAGCGAACTACTACACGGCACTACACACACAAAGAGGAGAAGAAGATGGAGATCATGTGATGATCAACACGAAAATATACAACGGAGAAAGCGAAGAAACAACAATATATGCAATGCTCAACTCGAAGGCCACTGAAGACTTCATCGACAAAGAAATATGCGACAAATACGGCCTCCACACCAAACAAGCGAAGAAAGCAAGACAAGTCTACTTAGCGGATGGAAAACCAAGCGCTATGGGTTCTATAACCCATACAGTGACAGTACCTATGGACATTGACAGCCATAGGGAAACGGCAACCTTTCAAGTGGCAGATCTGAAGAACAATGAAATAGTCCTAGGGATGCCATGGTTACGGAAGCATAATCCAACGATCGATTGGAACGAGAACAAGATGATCTTTACAAGCGAACTATGTACAACACGATGTCTCAACAGTTCACCTGTGGTCTACTCAACACCGATACGAGAAGCGGAAGAAGAAACTTTGCATGCAAAGTTAGCCGAGATGCAGCAAGACAAGAGAGTCCGGATACAAAGGCTAGACCAAGAGGCAAAAGTACCTACCAAGGGTTCCAAAGGGGCAGCAGGACACAACCTATATGCCAATGAAGGAATCAAGATACCTGTCAACGGGCAGGCAACAATAGCAACGGGAATAGCCATTGGACTCCCAGAAGGCACCTATAGACGAATAGCACCCAGCAGTGGTCTAGCAGTCAAACACCGACTCATGACCATGGCGGGGATGATCGACGTCAACTATATAAGTAAAATCAAAGTGGTCCTGGCCAACCTAGCTCAAAAGGACTACCAAGTCTAGAAAGGCGATCGAATCGCACAGTTGATAATTGAAAAAATCAACAAAGAGGATCTACATGAAGTAGATCAACTGGAAGAAACCATAAGAGGAAACAAGGGATTTGGAAGTACGGACCAAAACCAGCTCAATACAACAAAGAGAATTGAGATCAAAGAGATCACAGCACAAGCCTTTGGACGATATTATCGAAGAGGAGATACAACAGGAATTCTCAAATGGACATAGGAAGACGAAAAAGCGGTTCTAGCAAAAATCAACATCAGCACAGAACTAGCAATCCAGGACAAGAAATACCAAAGCAAAAAAGGATGGAAAGAATTGGTTCCAAAAGAATATCACCAATTCACAAATCTATTCCAAGAAGAAGAAGCTATGGAGCTACCACCTCGAAGACCAGGAATCGACCACGAAATTCAGCTGGACAAAGACGAAAAAACAGGAAAGACAAACGAGATTCCCTATAAGAAGTTATACCTCCTAGGGGAAGCAGAGCTCGAAGAACTTAGGAAGTACATCGAGTAAAACCTAAAGAGAGGATGGATCCGAGACTCTTTCGCGTCAGGAGGATCCCCAATACTATTCGTCAAAAAGAAAGACGGAAAAATAAGACTCTGCGTGGACTACAGTGGCCTCAATTCGGTTACCAAGAAAGACCGATATCCACTACCCTTGATTGGGGAAGTACTGGACAGACTACGATCAGCAAAATACTTCACCAAACTCGACATCAAAGATGCATACCACAATATACGCATCAAGGCAGGAGACGAATGGAAGACTACATTCGCCTCAAGATACGGAATGTTCGAATACTAGGTTATGCCCTTCAGGCTAACCAACGTACCGGCTTCATTCCAGAGATGGATCAACAAGGTACTTAATAAGTACCTCGACATATGTTGCATCGTATACTTGGACGATGTACTCATATACTCGGAAAACATACAACAACACCAAAAAGATATCAGCAATATCAGGGCGGCAATACAAGGATCAGGAATGAAGATCAAACCAACAAAATGCGAATTCCATAAGGAAGAAACAGAATACCTTGGGTTTATCATCAATCAAAGTGGGGTCAAGGTCGACCCTGTTAAAACAGCAGCCATATGGGATTGGGCCAAACCAAACAACAAGACAGATGTTCAATGCTTTATGGGATTCTGCAACTTTTATCGAAGGTTCATAGAGGGATTTAGCAGGCTTGCAAAACCACTCTATAACCTTACAAAGAAAGACAAGAAATGGCAATGGGGAGAAAACGAACAAAAAGCATATGATGCAATACAAAAGCATCTAACATCAGCACCTATACTGGTTCATTTCAACCCAAACTGAAAGACAATGATCAAAACGGATGCCTCAAAATACGTATGCTCAGGCATACAATCACAATAATGCGATGATAGAAAATGGAGGCCAGTGTCTTACCGATCCAAGACAATGACCCCTGCAGAGTGCAACTACGATAGTGCAAACAAAGAACTATTAGCGATAGTTCAAGCATTAAAAGAATGGAGGAGATACGTTTTGAACAATGACCATCCAGTCCAAGTTCTAACTGACCACAAGAACCTGGTCCCGTTCATGACCACGAAAGAACTGAATGACCGCCAGATAAGATGGATGGAACACCTCAGCAAATACAACTTCAAAATCAAATACCAACCAGGAAAAGAGAGCGGAAAGTCAGATGCTCTCACGAGGATTGCAAGCGACAAACCACAAACGAAAGAAGACAAAAGAATCAGACAAAAAACATGAACCCTATTACCAAAAACCTACTTCGAGGCAATGGAGGTTATCCAATTCACATCAAAGGAGGAAAGAGGAATTGAGAATGCAAACGAGAAAGACAAAACAATCCGGGCAATAAGAGAAGCCTTGGAAGAAGGAAAAAAGGAGATGAAAGGAATTGCACAGGGGTTATGCCAACGGAACGACGGAGATATGTGGTACAAGGGAAAACAATGGATCTCGGAAGAAGAGGAGATAAGGACAGATATTATACGACAACACCATGATATCCGAGCGGCAGGATACGGAGGAATGGCTAAAACCACGAAATTCATCACGAGGTCATTTTATTGGCCAGGACTGCGTGAAGATGTCAAACGATATGTCAAAAACTGCAACATATGCCAGAGAACGAAAAAGGCTAAACACGCACCATATGGATTACTAAAATCAAACGAAGTCCCCAAACAACCATGGGAAACAATTACTATGGATTTCATCACGGACCTACCAACATTGGAAAATTGCGATAGTATCCTGGTCGTGGTGAATCGCCTGACCAAAATGAGTCATTTCATTCCGGTTAGAAAAGACATCAACACAAGGGATTTTATACAAACATTCTTCTGAGAGGTCTTTCGACTTCATGCCCTCCCAAAGAATATCATTACCAATCGAGGAACACTATTCACATCGGGACTATGGAAGAAAGTAACCGGAGAAATGGGAATACAAAACAGAATGAGCACAGCGTTGCACCCACAAACGGATGGACAAACAGAACGCGAAAATGCGATACTCGAACAATATTTAAGGGCCTAGGTCAATTATCAGCAAGATGATTGGTACAAGCTATTATCTATGGCCGAATTCGCATACAACAATGGAAAGCAAGGAACAATTGGCACGACACCCTTCTTCGCAAATTACGGATAATACCCACAAAGTCAGACCACATATCATATGATTAATGATGTCACGAACGTGGCTTAGCGAGGAAAGGGTTTTTCACGTGACACATGGTTATGAGTCACAGGTATGTTATTGTTTCACACATATGGCCTATTCAGGTTATATGATTAGTTATGTGTGGGATTTGTGATGCTTTCGCACATGGCTCAAGTATGAGTCATGGGACATGCGCCTGACGAGTATGCCTTACGAGTGTGCCTTACGGGCAAGCCTTGCGCATATGATTTATGTTTCGCACGTGACCTCATTATGATGTCATGGGTTTCGTGCATATGACTCAGTCGAGTCATATGACTTGTTTATATGCATTATGATTGATTTAGTGAGTTTCACACATGACCTCGCTATGAGGTCATGGGTTTTGAGCATGTGATCACTTTGGTCATATGATTAGTTTGTTATGATTTAGTTTTGCACATGGTCACATGATTAAAGGCGGGAAGAACACTATATAAAGAGGCCGATGTGGCCAAAGAAGATAGGTTCTTCACGCTTTGTTCTAAGTACTTTTCCTACATATTACTTTAACGAATATAAAACACTCTTACGATCTTTACCTTTATTGCAACGATATCGTTACACCAAGGAAAGAGCTTTACGAAGAAGAGTTAGAGAAAGCTTACGATAGGCGTTCTCGGTAGAAGACAAGGGTCTTGTACTATCGGTAACATAGGCAGAGGCCTAGAGCTATCATAAGACAAGGAGAAGAAGAAGGACAGGAAGAGAAGTATCGTTCCCCGTCACCAAGCACTAACTATCAAAATAGAGATCGTTACAAATGATGTGATACCGGATAAAACCAATATTGGGAAACTACACGAAACATTACAATACGAAATGAGTCAAGCATAACAACGACAGAAGGAACAATACGATAAGCACCGAAGACCAGATCCGAACATACGACCAGGAGATATGGTATGGCTAATACCACGCAATATTCATACAACGCGACCAGCAAAGAAATTGGACTACAAGAAAATAGGACCATTCCGGATACTGGAAAAAGTGGGCAGTCGAGCTTATAAACTCGACCTTCCTCCCTCAATGCGAATACACAACACATTCCACATCTCACTCCTTGAATTACACAACGACAATAAGTTTCCTTCACGAACACTTATTCCTCCTCCACCGATCAAACTCGACGGAGAACTAGAATACGAGCTCGACGAAATAGTCGATTCCCGCTTCTTCCACGGTCACCTCCAATACCGAGCCAAGTGGACAGGATATTCTCCAGAACACGATAAAACTTGGTACTTCGCACATAACTTCGGAAACGCACGAGATGCCATCTCAACCTTCCACCAACGATACCCAGGCAAGCCCGGCCCAGGTGACGATCACGTTCAACCAAGACAAAGGCGAGGGAAAGACTCCTGTGCCCTTGTAACAACACGAAGGCTGGGGCGATAGCCCCTGCCAAACCACACCCACTAGCCCCAAATACTCATTCATGGGGCCAACCGATGAAGCGCTCAAGGAAAGGGAACAACAAGCACAGTATAACGCTATGTCATGGACGGTATGCTACGATGACGGTTGCCAAACACACTTTGGTGACAAAGAAGGCTCGGGATGGTTCCCGAGAGAATGTCAAAAATGTGGCCCATGCCCGGACTACGTTCTAAAGCATTGGCAACAATGCTTCAGAAATGGGTGCAGAATGCACAGGGCACAGAAAATATCTGCGGGATTCTACCCACAGAAGGATGGAAGCAGGAAAGAGTTGGAAGGAGAGGATGCCAGAAAGGCATGGGCCGCGAGGATGCAGTCCAGAGAGGGAGGGGCCCAAAACTCCTCAGCAGACACGGAACCGGACGTGAGGAGCCTTCACAGGCAGATCCGGGGACTCTGAGAACATGTTGGCCAAGCCAAGGCCACAATTTTGGCAAACGACAAAACAATCGCGGAGTTAAGACAGCTGAATGATAATCAGCGGCACACAATCAAGATGGCAAATCTGACCCTGGAATCAGTAAGGGTCAGGTGGAGGATGGCAGACGAAAAGTTCCACAAGCTGAGAAGGACCATGCACTCGGCAGGACGGGAACTATTGAAACTGGGAGAAAAAGCCTGATGGGACTCAGGCTTAGGAGGAGGGGAGCTAATGTCACGAACGTGGCTTAGCACGAAACGGGTTTTCACGTGACACATGGTTATGAGTCACAAGTATGTTATTGTTTTGCGCAGATGACCTATTCGGGTTATATGATTTGTTATGTGTGAGATTTGTGATGCTTTCGCACATGGCTCAAGTATGAGTCATGGGACGGGCGCCTGACAAGTATGTCTTGCGAGGGTACCTTGCAGGTAAGCCTTACGCATATGATTTATGTTTCACACATGACCTCATTATGAGATCATGGGTTTCATGCATATGACTCAGTCGAGTCATATGACTTGTTTATTGCGTTATGATTGGTTTATGAGTTTTGTACATGACCTTGCTATGAGGTCATGGATTTTGAGCATGTGATCACTTTGGTCATATGATTGGTTTGTTATGATTTGGTTTCGCACATGTGACCACTTTAGGTCACATGACTAAAGGCGGGAAGAACGCTATATAAGGAGGCCGATACGGCTGAGGAAGATAGGTTCTTCACGCTTTGTTCTAAGTACTTTTCCTACTTATTACTATAACAAATAAAAAACACTTTTACGATCTTTATCTTTATTGCAACGTTATCGTTGCGCCGAGAAAGGGCTTCGAAGAAGACAAGTTAGAGAAAGCTTACGATAGGCATTCCCGATAGAAGACAAAGGTCTTGTACTATCGGCAACGTGAGCATAGGCCTATAGCTAGCATTAGACAAGGAAGAAGACAGAAGAGATAAGTATCGTTCCCCGTCGCCAAGAAGCTAACTACCGAGACAGGGATCGTTACAGTAGTTTTGTCTCGTATATAGTAGTCACATATAGTTGTTTATATAGTAGTGTACTCATTTCTTTCAGGTACTTCAAATTTTAGTTCTACTTAGTTAATAATGTCTTGAAGGCTTGGACCTTTGTACGATCATGTCTGACTTACTCTTGTATCAAAATACTCTAATGACATCAAACAATTGTAAAAAAGAATTGGTAAAATTGTATAGAAAATGAATTAGAGAGGATAGCAGATTGGAAAAGAAAAATAGCTTGGCTGATATCAGAATATCGGATTATGATGTTTTGAAATGTTAGCGGCTTGTAGTAATCTAATAATGATATTCCTGAATATAGATGTAAAAAAAAAAGCTAAAAATTAAAACCTGTTCTCAGTAAGTAAAATAAATATTAAAAAACTCCTTAAACAATAATGAACAGCCTTACTATTTTTCCCATATCTCTTTCTCCTTAGTCTAACTGCTTTTCTTTCATTCTTACTTCAGAATCTCAATCCTTAAAAGGACCTACTAGTTAATATTCTGGGAACTTCTAGGACCATACTCAAATGATAACTTTTAACAAGTATATCTAATGGCATTAAATGCTGGCAAGCAATTCATGAATTTGAATTCCAGATCCTGATTATAAATCTCAATCAGATAACAAATAAACCTTATCTCTATCCCTACACTAATCTCTTATTCAATTTCCTCCAAGATTCTCTCTGCAATTTTACCTCCAAGTGTACCTCCAATACTATATTCAATCTCATTTCTAACCTTGATACCTTCAATCCTGCTATGATAACCTTTGTGAATAACAGACGTTAGAAAATGCTAAACCTATACGCATATCAGGACTAAGAAACTACTATAATATGAATGATAGTAGACAATATTAAATTTGTAGACAGTATAATCTTAATAATAATATAGACTATATGAATGTAATATTAAGAAGATATTTCAGGCACATTTCTAGCTAGAAGGTAAAAGGTATAAAGGCAGATTGGTAGAGATTCTTGTCTTTAATTCTCTGTAAATGAAGCAGACAGTAGCATCTATAAACATTATTATACAGGTTTGTATCCTTCACATAGAACTCATGTAATAGAGAACTATAATATTAGGATCACTTGTCAATCGCTCCTAAGATATATTCGTCAACAGGTAATAAGTCTTATTGTAGAAGTAATATATATTATTACTTACTTCTTCTTCAATATAGTGACAGTCTCATAGTTGTCTCCTGTTCCTTAAGAAAATACTCTTATTTTCTTAAATACTATAACAACAACTATTATTCACTATACTTGTCATGAGTTTCCCATAAGGGTGATATGTGAGGTGTGAATATGAAGTAGTATTCTTAAAGATATATGTAAGGAAATAACTTAGATGGTTGCATGAAGATCTATCTCTAAGACCAAACCTATCATTCTATTGTAACCAGTATGGGCACTGGGTTACACGTTTTGTTTTATGTTTTGAGTATTGTTTGATAATTGGTTTTGTTTTATGTTTTGTTTTAAGTATTACTTTGATACTCAGTTTGTTTTGAGCATTGTTTGATACTTGTTTTGTTTTAAGTATCATTTAATACTTGGTTTGTTTTATCATCATTTAATACTTGGTTTTACTTTATGTTTTAAGTATCATTTTGATACTTAAGAGATTTTACCAAAGTGTATTGTTTGATACCTTTGATTAGTTTCATTCATGCTAGATATGAACAGACTCATCCACTCAAAGACCGCATGATTCTATGATGGAAAAGGTAGACTTTGACAGACAGTATTTCAATATGCTTAGTTGAATGGTTACCTTATAGTTTTCCCAGTTCATCTTTGAAGTCTCCTTTAGTTTTCAGCTCTTGTCTCCCCTCTGGTAGAGTAGGCTACCTGTCTAGTATCATACCTTACCCCGAAACATGATTAGTATCTTGCAAACACATTACACTTATATGGACCTTTCTACAACTCTCTTACAAATCCAATAGTCATATGGATTACAGCTACATTCCATATGACTACCTAAATATTTATCCTTATAACCTCTTCTCAGGTCATATGCATAGCTCCCATAACCCCTAAACAGGTCATGTGTGCAAAATCCAAGTAAGACTTACAAGACTTACTCCTATCCAACTAACAATCTCGATTTAACATAACAATCATAACTTAAAACTCAAGTGATATGCAAAACCCACATGATCCCAAAATAGGCCATGTGTACAAACAATAATTATAACATCATAAAACTCAAATGAGTCAATAATTAAAACCATATCCTACGTGACCCCTAAACAGGTCATGTGTACAAACATCAATCATGGTAAATGAAATTCTTTACAAATCACACCGGTTTTGTAACACATAATAAGAAATATAAGTGCAACCATGTAAAACCATAATATAAGTAGAAAAAGTATAAGGACAAACATATTTGATCCTGAAAATCTGCCAAGATATTCCCATAAAGCATGCATTAATCAGAGAGAATGTGAGAGGAATTACCATAAATCTGAAGAAATAATACTGGGTGTAAAGTCTTAGAAAATATATAAAGATGATAAAATATCCTGTAAATCAAAGAAAGTAACACATACATAATTCCTAATTGTTATTACCAAATGTTAATGAAATAACATAAAACAAGTCCTAGCTGTAGTAATATATGCAGTGTTTAGGTTTACTGAAACACTAACTTAGTATAAGAAATTATATGCTATTATTAATAAAATATACATATGAAATGAATCAGGAATTTTAATACTACTTTTCAGAGGTAGCAAGAGGTAACTTCTTATATATTCCACAAGGCGCTCAAAACACCATCCAACGAAGGGAGAACACGATCAAGCCTCCCACACCGGAATTCCTGGGAGCCCGGTACAACGTACTTAGCGAATCAAAGAGGAGACACAGCCGCTGCATTGCTCTGTGCTGTTTGTGTCCAAGTACTAGTACAGTGCTCGTAGTATTGGCCGATTTATAAATTGCTAGGAACCCTTCTCGGGACGGGGCACATCGTGGAACTGCGCGGGTGCTTTGGTGTATGCGGGATGTTGTTCTTGCTTCCTGATCGCACACTGCACCGTCTATCTCCTCCTACTCGAGTAGCCACCAGCCCGGTCACCGGGCAAGCGGCCGTGGGGAAGGTTATTTGTTTTTGGGGGGGAATGATAGATAAAATATGGCTCCACACTGGTACCGGTATCACGGTTGGGTTGCGATTCTGCATGCGTATGGCAACAACGCTGCTCGTAGTTGTGTGGCCCCCATCTCTCGCTGCAGGCCCACCGAGACTCCCGATGGATAGATCCGAGCTGCAAAGAATAGGCACCGATAATTCGATTCAGTGGTCGTCTGGCTGCTTTAGATGTGGCTGTGGTGACTTATACTCGAGGATAAGTTGCCATCCCAGGGTAAAATACCGTCTGCACAATACTGGATGTATCGGTACTGTAAATTCAAAACCCCTAATCACAACCGCGGGCTCAGGAGAAGCATAGTAATAACGCCTTGTCACACGTAGAGCGCAGGTACACTCGTAGTAGTACGACGACTAGTTAATAAACCCAATTGGTGCGATGCGGCAGAAATGCGATTCCTCCCGCTATTACAAGTCAAGCCAGTTTTCACCACAAATACTACGAGTATTTCCAACAAATATAGGTAAAAAGCCCCTAATTAAACCGATCATAATATACACACACGACGCCCAGTCACTCCAAAGGTTAAAGATTCGGGTGGGAAAAAAAAAGAAAGAAAAAATGCAATTCCATAGATGTTTCCAGTTCGAGAAAACCCTCATAACTAAACCCATAAATTATCATTCAGTCAAAGTTCAACGTGAACCACCCCTTACAGAAAGTGATCAACGTGTCGGCATCTCAGCAGCGTTAACTGGCGGCGGCGGAGGCGGAGAGCCAACTCCCGCTTGCGGGTATCCAACCACCTGTGAATAAGGAGCTGGTGTAGCCGACGGAGAAGCGATCGGCTGAGGTGTTGCTGTTGCGTTGTAGTACACCGGCGAAGTAGTGTTCTGGTACGGCTGCGGGGTGAGCGACTGCTGGTAGTGTTCGTTCTTTGGAGGGTCCTGGTAGTATTGGGTTTGGTTGGGGGCGCTGTCCATCGCGACGGCATCGGGAACGGCGGGGGCGGCAGCGGCATGGTCTGGGAGAGGATTCCCATCTGGGTCCATACCCGAGTTATATTTGGCCCCCCGGAGATCCTTTCGGTTCTTGGCGAGGATTATGGCCGCGAGAACGAGAGAGCCAATGAATAGAAGCCTAGAGGGAGGAGGGTTCGTTGGTTTCAAATCCCAAAGTAATGGTACATCTCGCCATTGGAGAACTTACATAAGAAGGAATGAAAGGGCAAAGGAGGCCTTGGAAACTTGACAGACGGTACTTGTGTAGGTAATAAGCCAGTACCAGTCGGTGAGCTCACAGTCGCTTACAGAAAGGTACCCGCTATCCCCGGTTCCAGCCATGGAGATCAACCAGAACACTGCTAGGAAGGCATCGGTGATCGTAATGGCTAGCGGAAGCAGCAAGTTTGAGAACAAAAGGAAGAAATTGATCCCGATATAAATGAGGGTCAAAAGTGCGGAGACAAGAGTCATACATGCCCACCTAACAAGCAGACACCCTTGCTGTTAGTCCAATGGTGGCACAAAGCAAGTAAACAATGATGAATCAGAAGAAGGAAGGGAAAAGGCTCACCAGTAATCAATCACCGAGACGATGTATGCAGACAGTCCCAACACTATGATGGCGAGAAACAACTGCACACCCCTGAGGGTGATTAGTATCTTCGAAGGCCAACGAGCATCCTGAACCATGGCGAAAGTTCTGATATAGTTCCCTCTTCTTTTGCCTTTCCCGTAGTCTTAAAGATTTCCTGGTGATCGTCGCCGGTGAGTTCGCTAAAAAAACGGCGAACAACGAGCGAACTCTCAAGGAAGGGTACAGTGCAAAGCAGATTTAAAGCAAATTTCCATGGAGACCAGGCAATGGCTTCTTTATAGATCGAGAGCGAAAGCGAGAGAGGGGCGGAACTTTCCCTCTTCCACCCATCCATGCATTACCCATCCACCCACCTCAGAAGAAGGCCCAGCGCCAACACCACCCCCCCATGTCCCACTACACTCTCTTTCCCCCTTCATGTGACAGAGAGCCAATCACTTGCTTTCCTGGCTGTCTCACAAAGCAGCGAATAATGGCAAAACTTGGTTACTTGCGCGATGGTATCATTCTTGGAACGGATGGAGACGAGGCTGAGTTTGGGCCTAGTTCCATCGTGTCACACATGGCGTTTGTCTTTTGTTTTCTCTCTTTTTTCCTTTTTCTCCCCTTCTCCCCCGAATTATTTTGGCGCTTGTGCAAGTATGCCGTACTCGAGTACTCGTAGGAGAGTTTGCAGTCACCTTGACTGTCAGGGGGGGACCAAGACAAGCTTGTGGTGAATTGGGGTATTTTTTTTGTTTTCCGAGTCGCAAACAGTTGGATCGCGCACCCGAAGCACGAATACTCGAGTACACAAGTGCCCACAAGAAAGTTAGTGAATGGTTAAGTTTGGTTAACCTGCGGAATAATTCCTATCTTGTACGAAAACATCTCCCCTGATGCTATATTTCCCAGCCAACGGTATCGGGAAGGTTTTTTTTTCTGCCGAGAGTATGGTATCGAAAAGTTTTACTCGTACATGCTCGCAGACGGGGTCAGTATGAGTGGGGAATAATAAGTTCCACGACACAAGGTTGGGGTGAAATAAACCCCATCCGTACAAATTGGGCTTACAGAGATTGCCCGAAACTCCCAGAAGCTCACCAGATCCTCTAAAATTCGCATCCTAGCGAAAGGCAGACACCAATGCAACTAGGCTGGCTTTCTAATTTCTATCATACAATCCTGCACCAAGCATACTGTACGTACTAGTACGGGAATCGATCACATAATCCCTATCCTGCCACCACAATTTTTTCCGGCCTAAGGTACGAGTACAGTACCCGAGCACCGTGCCCCAGCACCCTGCCCCAGCAGCAGTCGGTACGATTTCGTCCCCCCGCCATGTAAGAGTACCGGTAGACTACTCTCTGGGTTGGGTGGTGTTTGGGGTTGCCTCATACCTGCACCGTTTGGCTCTGCCGACCAGCGGTAATTCCTCTCCTTTCTCCTTCTCTTCCTTGCCCCATTGGCTACAGGTCTCCTGCTCGTTTAGCAGATTTATTGGTTTTGTCCCAGAGAAGTGTGTGCCTGTTTGGAGTGCGGTACCGGTAAATTATCGCACGAGCACTTGGGGTGTGTACGAACACCGTATGGTGACAACGGCAGCTCAACTGGGACGGTACTCGAGTACGGCACTGTTCCACCACCACCATGAGCCTGTCACTACTCGTACTGTACTGTACAAGTACGAGTACTAGTACAAGCAGTACTAGTACCGCAATTTACTTGTACCTCCCAGCGTCGCACAACGGGCGGCTTTGTCGCTCGAGAAATCATGCTCGTTGCGGGCGGGGGGTGTTCGGAAGCACGGGTGGAGAGTTTGTCTGGGCGCTCAGATGCGCATGGGCTTCTTGTAATGATCCTTGGCTAGGTGAATCGGCACCAAAAGTGTGAAGTTTGGCGCTCCCTGCACAGAGCCGCATGGCTCAGCCTCCTTGCGGAGGACTCGAGCACGAATTGAGTCTTGCGGGTTGCAACAAAGGAGTTGTCGTCCGGTCTCCGTGTTTGAAGCGCTGTGGCATCTTGCGCGGAGTTGAGCGGTTATCGGCTTCGAACTGGGGTATGAATTGAATGAATCACACGACTAAATTGATGGGCTCGCACTCGCAGAAAGAAGGCGGAGATGGCTGGGGCTCCCGGGGAATAAATAGTACAAATTGTGCTCTATTGTGCTAAAAAGTACTGCGCCACAGTACTGTACCGGTACGGTATGCAGGACTCGGGGGACACCGCTAAGGGGGGGGGATTATCGTGGAGATCCTGTGGGTATCCTGGCTTATGTCTGAGGGCGTCATGGGTTTTCTATCCCCCCCGTTCACTCGAGCAGTGTCGTGGAGCTTCGTAATTGGAGCCTGAGTGATGTATCATAGTCAAAACCCCCCTTTTCTTGAAAGTGGACGAAAAGCACTGCCCCTTTCCCTCTTTCTGGACAGACAAGAGAAACGGGGTCCCCAGACGTGGTACTGTACTAGTGCCAAGTACTCGAGTACAAGGTTCAATTATTCGAGTTTTTTTTACGCTGTCTGAAGAACACATGAAAACTGGCCTGCGTTTTCCTGTGTGTATCGTACTGGTACCGGTACCGTGCTCGAATACTCGCAGTCTGCATGAAGCCGCATCCGCAAGGTTCTCATACGGTACCGGTACTGTACCGGTAATGTGCGAGTGTTGTGCTGTACGGGCACGGTACCATAGGATGGGCTTTCCTATGGAATTTGTACAAGTATTATTGTGGACCGGTACTCGTAGTCACATACCGATATCAAAGCGCGAGGGATGGGATCATCTACAGCCCCATTTCGTCTTGTCCACCCTTGCTGAAATACAGTACGAGTACAATACAGTAGCAGCTTGCACATTGTTTAGCGCGCCATGTGCTGGTATAAGTGCCGTACTCGAGGACTAGTGCTGTGGTCTGGTATTGTGACTCGAGTACGAGTTACGGAGGTACAGCGCCTAAGTTTTATATATTACACTAGTAGTGGGCATTTTGTTAGCAACTGGTGTAACATACAAAACTTAGGAGCTGTGCCTCCGTAGGGCTTGAGAATTTGGTGGACGCAGCTTTCTGGCGGGCGGTTGCCCCCCGCAGCACTCCGAGCCCGGTTATCAGTAGCGCATTGATGACAAGCCTTCCCAACCGGCAGCTCAGTCGCCCGCGCGAGATCATTTTTGATTCATACTTATAGAAATTAGAACACTGGACTAGGTGCTACGTACAGTACAAGTACTAGTATCAGAGAAATTTTGACTCAGTGGGATTCAGTCATTTCGTTACTTAAACGGACTTTTGTCAAACCTTTGTAGCGCTTTTCTCTTGATTCAAGGGACTAGAGTATAATATATACTATCGCTACGAGTAGAGTGAGTAACAATAAAACATCCTGCCGCATTTCGACACTAAGGTTTGATACCGGTGCTATTTAGTCCTCGTCCTCATCGTCCTCATCGTCCTCCTCGCCTAAACCATCGCTCATACCCCCCAGATCGTCGTCCCCTACGTGGTCACCAATGCTTACTTCCAGTACCAATGCCTCCTCTTCTCGATCCCCTTTTACTCTCTCGTAGGGGTACTTCCAAACGGACTCCTCAACCAAGGTTGGCCGGTCACCGGAATTCCTGATTTTGTAATTGACCTTACGGACCAGAATCCCCAGAACATTTTCCCCCAAAACCTTCCCCTCCACATACCCTTCTCCTTTAACCAAACCCGTAGCTTGAGCACTGCCATGTGCCGGGAGCCCCACGGCCTCGAGGGGAACGTGCATGCTGATACCCGCTTCCTCGCTCCTGTCGATCCTCTGCTTGAAGACACCGTCTATGATGACCTGCAATCCGACGACAAAGTAGACCGGTTTGTGGTATTGGGCCATCTCGTTCAGCCAAGCCTGGACTTCCGATTCCTGCACAACCTTTCGGAATATGGCGTCAGGCTGTATGAGCTCTAGGTGGAAAGCCGTGCGGGCGTAAAGACCGATCGTGTTTACCGTGCGAACTCCGAAGAATGCCCCGAAAAGTTTTGTGAAGGATGCTTTGAGCTTTCCCGATTTCTCCAACGTGAGGGTGGCTGTGTACTCGCTCTCCTCTAGCTTTGAGTAGTCGTCTTCCGTGATTGGCCTTTCAGGTATGCACGAGCTGAATGAGGGGTTTAACGGGTTCGGCAAGAGTTGACCAAGGTTAACGAGTGAGAGTGGGAAAACCTTTGGTAACAGAACAGATTTTGTCGGCGGACTCATGTTCTCAGCTGTGAGATTTTGCTCGGGTTATGTTGGTGCTTTCTTTCCCCTCCTTTCTTGGGTGGCGATCTGGCTGTGGGAGTGCAAGAAGCATGGTGGTGATTCAAGAGGAAATTCGAATCTTTTAATTTGCTATTGCATACCACCAAAATTCTGGGGCTCTGGCCCATTATTGGCTTCATGCAGGAGCAGGTTAGTGCTCGAGTATACAAGTACTCATAGGGATCTGGAATGTACCAGGATCTCACGGTCCGATCGTTGGTCCCATCGCAGCTGGCGTCACATATTCGGCCCGCGTCTCAACCTAGCAGGGCGGGGTACAAGGCTCCCTACAATTGGCGGTTATTAAGGTCGTATTTCCCCCCACGGTATCCGCCGACCTCTGCGTTCAAAAAAAAAACTACCAAACAAATCAAAGCCACAAAGGTATTTCTTATAAAATTTGCGTTCCATACGTTATGTCAACCAACTAATGAGCGGTTTTCATAGATGTCCACCGAGGGAGTACATGAGCAGATCATCAGTGCCCTTGAGGAGATTTTTACCGACCCAGAAACGGTCCTCGATGATGGTTTCGAGGAAGCATCCGGACTTTATATTGGCGTGGCTTTAAATGCTATGGGAAGGTATGATGAGAACAAGAACATGGACGATTTAGAAACAGCAATCGGGTTGTTCGACAAAGGGGTTAATCACCCTGTAGCGACGAATGACCCTTTGCTTCCAGCATACATCAACAAATACGCCACTGCCCTCGCCAAGAGATTCGGGGTAAATCATGACGCCGAAGATCTACAGAAAGCTATTGGATTGGTGAAGACGGCATTTCGCACAATTGATATGGATGAGCAAAATTGCGAGCAAGTTTTGACAAGTGCTTGGGAATGCCTGTCGGCTATGTATGAGGTGGCCGGTTCAGCAGACGCACTTCACGAGATTATTGCATATGGGAAAGGGGCTCTCCAATCTATGCCTTCCGAACATCCCAAGCGCCCTGATGTTTTTCATATGTTGTCTCGTTGTCTCCAAAAACGCTTTATACTGGCGGGCGAATTAGCAGACATTGATGATGCTGTCAGTTACGCCGGGGAGGCTATCGAGTGGACCCCAGAGGAGGAAAACGGCAAGTTAGCCTCCCTTTTTTCGCTAGTTGGCAATTGCTTGTATCTTCGCTTTTTCCTTCGCCTGCATGACCCGGATGATGATCCTTCCGTGGATATTCAATATGCTGTCGAATACGGCGAAGAATCTGTGGAACGCACGAGGAAGATGGGGAATGGGGCTGAGCAGCACTTGGCCGAGCGCCTCGCGGGCCTTTCCGCCTACCATTGGGCCAATGCGTGCTGTCGGCCTGGGGATCTGGATAAGGCGTTTGCTGCAGCAACTGAGGCTTGTGACCTAGCGAACAAGGTGGAGTCTCTACAGAGTAGTTTGATGCCAAAGAGTAGCTTGATGCCAAAGGCATTGGCCACCCTTGCCCAGTGTTTTCATAGCAAATTTAGCCGGGATAATTCGTGGAAGGATCTCAAGGAGTCAATTTCTTTAACCTATAAAGCCATGGGTTATGGGGCTGCCAGCGAAGAAATCGATTGGAAACTTTCTAGTGAGCTCGCATATCGTTTATTGCTCGCTCACAAGTGCAGTTTGGACCACTCTCTGCCACAAATAGAAGATTCCATGCCAGCTGGGTCAAACTACTTGGATGAATCGATTGAAAAGATGTGCCGTGCAATACAATCTCCCCGTATGACTACCGACCAGCTCCTAGGAGGCGTGTTTACCTTCACGGAAATTGTTCTGAAATTTGAGCCAATGTTGAGAAGGCGCATAGCAGGGAGATTAGATCGCCTTTTAACCTGTGCGGTTGAATTGCTTCCCTGGGCAGCACTGCGCCCTCTTGGTCAGGACCAGCAAAGAATTTTGTCGCGTTTCTATGGCTTTGCGAGCGACACGGCGGCCGCTTCGCTCGAAGCAGGGAATGACCCTTATGAAGCGCTCCGTTTGTTAGAGTTGGGCCGCAGCGTCCTGATATCAATGCAACTCGGCGCTCGGATGCCCATTCCAGAATTGCAAAAACAACACCCTGCGCTAGCGGATGAGTATATAAAGCTTCATACTGAGCTACAGTCATCCAAGATTACCGAACAGCCCTTCGAAAGACGGCATGAGATAACTACAGGCCTCCGCGACCTCCTTGCCGAGATCCGTCAGAAGCCAGGGTTTGAGGGTTTTGGAAAAACGTTAGGGAAGGGGGAGATGATGAGACTTGCAGATAGAGGCCCGATTGTAGTTTTGAACATTTCCAAGTTCCGATGTGATGCCATTGCGGTTTTATCGGATGAGATCAAGGTTATAAACCTCCCCAATTTGGACGTCGATTTTCTTAGCGAGAAGAGTCTGGAACTTCAGTACCAATTGGCCGCTATCAAGGATGCACAACAGGACTTTCACCTATTGTACAAGAATTTGACGGAGCTTCTCAAAACTACTTGGAGGCAGGCGATGAACCCTACACTTAAAGCGCTGGGATTTACAAAAAAGCCTCAGGATGTGAATAGCTGGCCCCATATCTGGTGGATCCCTACGGATTACTTGTGCCTTGTGCCCATCCACGCAGCTGGGATCCCCGGAAAGGCTACGGTAATGGATAGGGTTATCTCCTCATACATTCCGAGTGTCAAGGCACTAGAGTATGCTAGAGCGAAGCACCAGAATTCTATTTCGTCGGCAGACGACGGTGACACAACAGATAGAAGGGATGTCCGAGCTCTAGTCATTGCAATGGCCGATACCCCAGAGCGAACACGACTCGACCACTCCATGCTCGAAGCCAAGACTGTAATGGACACTTTCCCAAACACCACCATCCTCGAACAACCCACTCGGCAAGCAGTGGTTGCTGAGCTCGAAACCCCCCCATCAATAATCCATTTCAGTTGCCACGGCGAAACCGATTACTACGATCCTACAGAGAGTAAGCTCCTCCTGTCGGACTGGAAAACATCACCTTTGAACGTCAGTCAACTCCAGCGTCTCTCCCTCCAGGGCTCCAAACTCGCCTACCTATCGGCATGCTGGGCCGCCCACGGCGGGAATATCGACCTGCGAAACGAAAACATTCATCTCGTCAGCGCTTGCCAGCTCGCTGGTTTTCCCAGTGCGATAGGATCGTTTTGGTATGTTGGACAGGATGCATCGCTAAAAGCAGTCGAGGAGTTTTATAAAGAGATTGGGAAAGGTGGTGATGGTAGTGTGTTTGACGTGCTGGAGGCTGGGAGGGTATTGCATTTTGCGATTTTGGGACTGAGGGAGAGTACGAAGTCTGTTGGTAATGATTTTAAGGGGGATCCGGTTCGGTGGGCACCTTTTGTGCATTTTGGAATCTGACAGGATGGGTGGCTTGGGTGTTGTCTATCCGGCAAGGGGGTGGAGTATTCGGTGTTGTGATATGGTAATTGTCATTCAGTGCGCTACTGCGAAAGCCGTCGTTGACCTTGGCGGTCTCCCTTACATGGAGGGAATTATTTGCCCAGATGTGGTATTTGCTGTGTTTCAGCCATGATTTCAGGCATGTACCGCATATCATTAGCGATATGAAGCGTAGCAGCTCTACACGCATCATAGACCTCGACTTTAGCCACCGGTATACGGCCTCCTGCAGGGTTGGGGTAGTTGCCAAGTCTCGAGTGATAAAAGGTGTTGCTACGGAAACCTTTGAACCCTGTGATACACTTCAAGCTCAGTTCCAGCGGTATTTGTACCATGCAATAAGGTTGTCTACCAGATTTTGCGTTCTTCTCCTATTTTCTTTCCCCCGCCTCTCTCTGAAATAGTTAAACCGCAGCCTAAAATGGCCGTGCTCTAATTCTAGCCTGATGGGCTCTCCTCTCAGTGGGGCTCGGGCGCTGGTGTTCCAGCTGCGGGCGCGAGGTATGTAAACCAAACACCTATCGGTGCTTGATTCATTCTGAGGGAAATCGGTGTGCCACCTCCGGTGGCGTTTGTTTTGGCACGGACAATACGAATTCTCATATGATATCTTCGTGGAATTGCTGGCTAAGATATCCTCAATATTTGGTTATTGGCGACTCCTAGTTAAGTTACATGAGCCGTCTGATTTCCAGAGGTTAACTCAGAGCCGCTTCGATGACTTGCAATATCTCTTGAAGCACAGATACTAGCACACGCTGGGTCTAGTGCCCAAGATGGGAAGGGGGTGGGTGCTGTCTTATGGCTATTGAGAGTACCCGAGTATTCGCGAGAAAGCGATTCTGCGGCTAGAAGATGCGGATTCAGTTCGTCGGCCATGACTCCTAGGTGTTGAGAGGCAAAAAAAGCCTAGTTGAGCAACTTATGCTGGGACGGGGCACAGCGGACGATATGAAGCATTGGTCCCGGATTTAGGTGGAGGAGGCGTGCTGTGAGAACACACCGTTAATTACCCCGGCCCGGGGATATAGGTGGTGGGGGATTTGATGAGAGGTTTGGGACAAAAGGGGCAGTTGCCGCGACGGCGACAACAATTTTCTGATACTTGTGGGCTGCGTTGCGAAAGATGATCACCCTGCGAAACTTTTGAGTATGATATCATACCATCTTTTCATAGCTATCTAGGAACCCTAACCCTATAGGCTTTCCCCCCGGAATATTGCCAGCCCCTCAGGGTTTGTGAAATGACAGCTATGATAAATTATCACACAATTGAATCCTGCAGTTTCATTCACCAACAATTCACGGCACCGGTATTCGATAACCGTGGAGACATGCATCAAAGACACCGTCTCAGCTCTATCCCCACATATAATACCTTTGTATCAACGGGAGAAGGAACAACGGGAGAAGAAAACCCAAACTATGAGAGCAGACAACCAGGTGACCTCCACCCTCCGTACCCAGTCGCTCGGGATCTTACCTTCCTGTTCTTAACGCCCAGAATCCACACCCCAGAGAAGCACGCCCCTGCTTAAGATGGATCGATAGGATTTTGCAAGATCTTCCCGCTGGGACACTGAAACATTAATCGGAAAGGAGGTGGGTGGGTTGCACCGGCTGTTGTGTTGTGTCGGCGGGGTTGCTGAATTTGGGACTTTCGTAGCTGTATGGCGCAGTGCGGTAACGTATGATAAACTATCGATTAGGTAGGAGTTCAAGGGGTAATTAATTATCGAGTGAGTACTGTATTCATATATAAGAGAGGAGGGAATCGCCCATTTTTTCCCCGTTTTTTTGGTTGCCCGCTCACAAGCCACTGTGATTTCACCTGGCGGCGATGAAGTTCCTCTTATTTTCTCTGGGTCTTTCGGGGCTTTTCTTTCTCGGTGCTTCCCTGACGATCTCCGAAATCAATGGCCCTGCGCACCGGTCTCCCTATGAGAACAAAGATGTGACGGATGTCACTGGCCTTGTTACCGCTATTGGTCCTTCAGGTTTCTTTCTCAGAGATACTACTCCCGACAGACTTATCCAGACGTCAAATTCCGTCTACGTCTTCACTTCCTCCTCCATCAGCATCCGAGGCAATATCGCCGTCGGTGACATAATCACAATTGATGGACGTATCCTCGAGTATAGGAGCAGCGAAGCGTACTTATTCTTGACGGAGATTAGTGCACCGAGGAACCTGCGTAAGGTGTCCAGCGGGAACAAAGTTGAGCCAGTGGTGCTCGGAATGGAGAGGGCGCCACCGGCGTATCATTACTCTGCGATAGACGAGACGGCCGGTGGAGTATTTGCTGTGCCGAACAACCAGAGCCTGTATTCGGTGGTCAATGCTACAGCTGAGCAGGATAAGTATGGGTTGGACTTTTGGGAGAGTCTGGGCGGGGAATTGGTTAAAATTCCTGGGCCTGTTGTGCTTTCTAAGTCGAATAGCTTTGGGGATGTTTGGGTGAATGGAGAATGGAGGGTTACTGGGAAGAATTCTCGAGGGGGTTTGACTATTGTTCCCGGTATGGGTGGGATGAACGACCAGGTCCGGTTCCAGAGCTACGGCTAATTGGAAAATATGATAGGATACACGGGCGCCGACGCTAACCCGGAAGCTATCCGAATCGGCTCCCCGCTCGACGGTACTAAAAACGAAGCGGCCAAGCTCGGCGATAAACTAGAAGAAGTCACCGGTGTCATCACCTATGTGCTCGGCTTCTATACTGTCCTCCCGCTGACCGCACTCAAGGTCAAGTCTCATGCGGAACCGTCTCTCCCGCCGCCAACGCTGCTAAAGTCTGGCTCCACCTGCTCGGGCTTGACATTCGGTTGCTACAATGTCGAGAACCTCGCTCTCAGCTCAGCACACCTTCCTCAAGTCGCAGACCACATTGTGACATATATGGGCACCCCAGACTTTGTTTTCTTGCAGGAAGTCCAGGATGATGATGGGTCAAATAACTCCGGCAACGTAAGCTCGAATCAAACGCTCGCCGCGCTATCTGCAGCCATAAGGGATCGCTCCGGGGTAAGCTATGAATTCGCCGTTATCGACCCCGTTGATGGGATGGACGGTGGTCAGCCCGGAGGAAACATCCGAGTAGCATACTTCTATAATCCGGAGTTCTTCACCGTGCGTAATCCGAACCCAGGATCAAGCACGGAGGCCACGGAAGTTCTTCCAGGGCTGGAGTTGAAGTTCAATCCTGGAAGAATCGATCCTGTGAATGTCGCCTGGACAAACAGCAGAAAGCCACTTGCTGCTGTGTTTGATACCGGAGATGGTGACAAAGTTTTTGTTATCAACGTGCACTTTACAAGCAAAGGTGGCAGCAGTAGCATACAAAGTGACGCCAGACCACCGGTTAACGGCGGACTCGCAGACAGACAGGCTCAAGCCGAGTCTGTCGCTGTATGTCCACCCTATTTCACTTGCATACCCCATATTTCTAACGCATCACACAGTCATTCGTCTCAAAAATCCTCGCTGAGGACCGCACGGCAAAGATAATCATTGCAGGTGACTTCAACGAATTTACATACGTGTCTCCAATGCGCGCCTTCGACGGAATAGCCTACGACCTCGACGTGGTCACTTCGACCCCAGTAGAGGAGAGGTACACTTATCTCTTTGACATGAACAGTCAGCAATTAGACCACATGTTGGTCAGTTATGAGATCACGCAGAGGGATCCGGAGTACGAACATGTACATATTAATACCTGGAACACTTTAGAGGGGGAAGTGTCTGATCATGATCCGAGTGTTGCAAAGTTGAACGTTTGTAAATAAATAAAATCAGGTTGGGAGTAAAATTGGGGGGAGGGGGGGTTGTATCATAATATTATTATATATTTATTTGTATGATATCTGTATACTCGTCAGTTAATGTGAGGTTTCTTATACCTGGGTACTGTACTGGGAAGAATTTATAGTCTTTTTTCTTCCGAAGAATCGCTCCACAAGCGTGGCTTGGGTTGTTGGGATTGTATGATACGCTTCCGGTGTTAGTCCGTGTTTTCTCATTTTTTCCACGGGGCACGGGTCCCGGTGAGATTCCTTCCGGCATTACTGCCCTCCTATTCATCATAGCTGAGAACTCGCTGTCAAGTTTCTATACTATTCTATAATGCCCGACCAATCTAAAACGTCCCATCTTCCCCTAAAGATATGTGCCAGAGTTCGCGGCACATTTCGTCCTAAGTGCGAAGCCAACAGTACTTTCAGTCTCCTCGACAAACTCCATCTCACAATGCTAGGCCAGGGTTCGCAGAAATGCGAGTATGTTGCGAGCGATAAGTAGTTAGCGGCTCTCCCCCTAGGTGACTTATAGGAATCACCTATGACTTCCTAAAGTGGTAAAATAAACCAAGGCTGCGCAGCTAGACCGATGTAAGTAAGGGGTTAGAGTCGCCCTCGACTGCGAGATCGATATCCGGCTCTCGGATGGCTAGAGGTCAGAACTACAGGGGCAGAAGCTCCGCCATCGCTAGTGGAACCTAGCAACCGTCTACGAATTATAAGTTAACTGTTACTCTTGATCATTATATATATAATGGGCCAGGGGGATGCTTACACTGACCATCCTACCATCTCAAGCGCCACATCCCCCCTACCCAGCCAGGCACGCGAAACTTCACAAGGATAACCCAAACAAACGAAACTCCTCTCAACACTTCCGAACCTTGAGCCTGTCAAGTGTCAACAACCCATCCTATGAATGTATCCGTCGGGACCCCCGACTTCAACCCTGTCAACAATGTGAGCTCCTTGCTGTAAGCCACCAAAGACACATACCACTCTGCTAGGGATAAACTGCCCCAGAACGGGTCCCTCTTCGGCGGTGATGATAGGGGGTGGTTGGGTTGTTCTGTGGGGAAGAGAGATATGCCTCCGGAATCGTTTAGGGTTTACGCAGCCGAATGCGCTCTCCATAGAACCCGTAACCGATGGTGGCCCCCCGGGCCCGGTGATGGGAGAGCTCGTAAGGTTATGGAATGGGGATTGCGCCTATAATAGGGCTCGGAAGATAGGGGGGGGAGGAGAGGGTGAAAACGAGAAGAATAATCCGCTTGAGATGCTGGCGCAACTTCAGCGCTACCTAAGAGAACACCGCGAGAATGATGTCCGACTCTCCGATACCAATGACTAGTGATCAGAAGTACCAGGGGGAGTGTACTCGGGGGCTACTCGTACGTTTGCCGAGTACAGTACCGGTACTTGAAAAAATCCGACGATTTAATAAAAAAGGTTTTTGGCGGAACCCGACAGCAGTCTGCGAATTACTAGCTAACTACCTGTCTGTAGTCTTGAGCATAATGCATACCAAGCAAGGGGAATGCTTTCACTAACCATCCTAGAGAACGAAGGAAGGGGAGAAGCATTAAAAAATTATGGAACTCGGCAAGTCTTAAGTAGAAGCACGTCACGGGAGCAACAAAATTAGAGGGGAGGTCACGGGGGTAATGTCGCCGAGCGACCCGTTTAGGAGAACATTTTGAGCCGGTATGGTAGCAGTCAAGATAAGTTTACGGTACCACACATGTGCAAGGGCCAAAGCTGACAAATTGATATCCTAATAAGAGCTCAGGCGGGAAATCGGCCCGGTTTGTGTCCAGAGCTCTCCACATGTGCGATACCCGTAAGTCCATTCCATCTTGGCTCCATAGCTTAAGAGTTCATGAACAATCCAATGTCCGAAGGCACCGACAAGCAAGAAACCGTCACCGGAAGATGCCACTGCCAAGCAGTCACATACAGCTTTGCTTTTACCGGTCCATTAGCAGCGTTTTACACTCATGAGGCCTTCATCAGACGTCAGACTGGATTCCCTATTAATCTCTACATTCCTATGAACGCAGACTGCGACTTCCAGTTTCCATCTGACTCACCAAATCTACAATCCTTCAAATACGGCGATAAGACATCATTCTTCTGTAAGACCTGCGGCACTACGCTTTTTTTCACTAAAAGAAGCTGGGAACCGCCCTGCATATTGGCACCGACGATTGATGTGCTCTCTGGAAAACAATTAAGCGACTACGTCTATATCCAAGCACACATACATCTAAGCGAGGCGGGAGGAGAAGTTGGTGGGATTGCGGACATTATTGAGGACGGGTTGCCGCATTATATGGAAGACGCGGGAAAATATCTCGACAGTGAGACGATAGCTATGGTAGAGCGACCGGTGGTGGATGAGTCACAAGTGATGAGCGAGCATTGTCAGGGGGTCCCGGACGTTCTGGACGGCCGCTGCTGTTGTGGGGCACTTCGCTTCTCTATCGCAAGGCCTCCAGAGGACTATAGTAGTGATCCCACTCTGCTGCGCTGGGTAAAACCGTGGGTGGCATTACCCAACACAAATATGCACAACTGACATATATCTCCCTCCCTTAGAGGTGGGAAGTTTGCTGCTTCCTTTTGCTTCTGCACTTCCTGCAGGACCGTTTCTGGAGCCCCACTCTTCGGTTGGTGTTTTACACCGACAAAACAGCTCCGCATATATCCACAGAGTACACCGAGGCTGTCAGTTTACAGATCCAGTGATAAAAGCACGCGCCGGTTTTGCGCTTCATGTGGCGCTACCGCGTTCTTTGCTTTAGACTCTTTGAATAATGAGATGTGGGACATTGCCATTGGGTTATTGCCCCTGGGGAAGTTTAGGAGTGGGGACTGGTGTGTTTGGAAGTACGATGGAGGGGATCAGTTCGTTGACAGCTATATTCACGGATGGAAGGACGGCACCATGAGCTATGAGCGTAATGGAGAGGACTACTTCAGGGGCCTAGTCGAGCAGGTTAGATTTGGTCGGAACCGTTCTGGGCTTGTAAACTAAGGCTATTCAAGAGTTTTCGGGGGCGTTGATATTGTGAATAACTGCTGCTTAGTCGTCAAATGCGATTGCGTTACCTCGGCACCTCAAGAGCAATAAGCCTTTTTCTGGAAGTTAGCTGTTGTTTCTTTTATTAACGGGATGGAGCTTCATGAGCCTACATGTCGGCGGATCCATAGTAGCTCTAAGGGGATCTAGTATTGGGAAGTGAGTGGATGTAGGAAGAAGTGATGAGATATAATAGAAGTGATGAGAAGCAAATAGATAGAAGAAGGAGCATGGTTTGGATGTGATCCAGAGAAGCCATGGGCAGATGAGAAAGAGACGGAACACGGAAGTCTTTCTTATTCATGTATATAAGTGTGGTACTTCACCCACAAGTGAGAAGAGAGCAGCGAACAAGAAAAAATCATGATATAATACAAGTATCATACAGTACCATCCTAAGACATCTTTCCTTCCAAGTGCGCCTAAAGTTTCTTGACCAGTTCCGAACGACGAAAGTTGAGAGACCCAACTCGAAAGGCCACTCCTCAGGAATCCTGTTTGATCAATTTTAACAAGCTCCCAAAGCCGGCGCAAGATTTGTCGTTCGAGGAGCCCGGGGGGGAAAGGAAGCGGCAGAAGACGACTGCGCGGAGTCCCCAAGGGACAGCGCGAGGGCGATGCGACATCGAATCAACGCGCTGAATCAAACAAATCGTATGGTTGAGCGCTAGCAAACCAGAGTAACGCAAATGGTTAATCGGTAATAGATATACAGCGCTTAAGGCGCTTACAACTAGGAGTGCGCCGCGCAAGCATCCCAGGTGGAGGTCTTCAATTTAATGATCACTAGCATTTGCTCCGCAATAATGAGAAGGCTAACAGGTTACCAGGTATTTCTAGGAGTAGCTACTCCAAAAATATCTCCAGATACTATCACTGTGCTAGATGGAAAGGCCAAATTAATCTCCATCATCAAGTCACAAACCACTCCCAGCAAGTCGACGATCCTGGATACGCAGCCCCGTTCAGACCCATCCGCGTTCATTAAATTATGCCTAAGCAATAGCTCTCTGCCATAATCAGTTGCTTAGTAAAAAAAAATTCCACTGTATGATATCCTTTTTTGCAGTTAAACTACACCCCCTATCATCCATTTGAGTTGGGTTCACGGAAATTGGATGGTGATACTATAAACTGCGCCGCGGGCTTTGATTAGAAGCAGCTCTACTACATGAAAGTCCTATCACTTGATGCCGGCGCAGGAAAAAAAATTCCACCATTCAAATTCACGCGGAAACCCAATGCCATAAAAGCCGAAATAATTTAGAATCTCGCTAGGAACGTCGGAGTTGCCTCTCCTAGATGCTAAAGTCTGATGTATTTCTTCTTTCTTTTTATTTATCCCAGCTGAGGGAGGAAAGATAATATTTTCGCTGTGTTTTTTCCCCGCTAATCCGGGGGGGGGGGATTCCAGACGTCCTATGATACCATAGTAGCTTTCACAGTACCCAAGCTGACACCCTATAGTAGGCCAGCCATTTTCACATTCAGTCACTCGACACTCCTTATCCTCCATCACCAAATTCTCCAAGCAGTTCAAAATACCGCACTAGTGTGGCTCCAAGCACTCCTTGCCTTCCCAACCACCATCACCACTACGACCATAACTCCAGAGAAGAAGAAAAATTTCGAAATCTCTAACCTTCCAGTAAACCGGAGCATTTCCAGCCAACAAATTGCAGGCGGACTCTCCAATCAGTTAAAATGAAAAGGCTACACTGACGGGACTATGTGTCTGCAAGCGCTGCCGGCAGCCCCAACCCTGACAATTCCCGGTGCGGTACCGAGGTCTGATGATTTTGTGGGGTTGCATATATCCGAGATGGAGAAAGTTCATTTAAATGTGTGTGCTTCCCTGCCTTAGGGATTTGAAGATACGTTGTTGAGGTTTGGCAGGACCAGTTGTTGCCTCGGCATAGGTACTTCACCGGGGTGTTCGGAGACTCTCCGCAAACTCATCATGGGTATACGGGCCGTCAACCGGAAGTTGTTCAATGGTGGAACGTTGTTGGGGGAGTGGTGTTAACGGGGCCGGGGGAGCAGATACTGGGACTGGACGTCAGATATAAACCCCGATAGAAGGTTTTTCGACTCGCCAATATTTCCCCTCAGAGATGGATTTGGTGGAAATAGTTTGTTATTGCTATCTCTTACTCTCCTCTCTCTATACCATCGGTCGACTTGTTAATGATATTATTTTCAATCCGCTTTTCCCCCAAGACCATATATTCCCCGCCTTGAACAACCCTATAATTCATTCCGTCTCGCAAATGGAACCGGTGGCGGCTGTGTGCCCGATGGCCCGGTTCGCAAACGTGATTCCACATCTTGGTTCTGGTCGAACATCGACCGCACTGTTTAGCGGAAATTTCCATCCACAATTCCCCGTGCTATGGTTTAGCGAGACCAACCCTAGTTGCAAAATGGCTGAGGGAAGAATCGGTGGTTCTTTTGGCGGGACTTGGAAAGCGTGTTTGAAGTTGAGAGGAGGGGACTGCGTGGTGGTGCAGGAAATTTTCGTATTGAGAGGGTATGCAGTTCATTCCCCCCCTCATATTCCCCTAGTGCATCAGATGCTAAATTAATGTAAAAATAGGCATATTACCAGATGTGTATTACCGTACGGTATTCTCCCTGAGTTGAGCTGTCCTACACACCTCTCCTCCATCTCCTTCTAACATGGAACACAGACCCCCATCCCACCTCCAACCTCGGTCGCCTCTGATGGAAATGGCAAGATCAACACCCATAGCCCCCGTCAAAAGAATGCCCCCGGCCCCGTATCACAGAAGCAGGGCGCAGGAAACCACTTTGTCAAGATCGCACAGAAGGTGAATGCGAGTACCGGTACCACAAAAACTCGGATAATTAGATCCTGCGCTACGTAGTCCAAAATTCCCTTCTCTGGAAAGGGAGCAAAAAACACAGCAAAAACACAGCCCTCCTACGAGTACTCGTACAGTACCCCTTCCGAGACAGAAAAAAAATTAATTCTTGACCTTGCAAAGGGGGAAAGCCCAACGACATAAAACATGGTCCAATTATTCGAGTTTTTGTGGGTATTGCAGACATCACGCATATCAAACAGAAAGCACTACCGGTATGCTGCGATTATCCCCGACGCAGGGAAGGCTGGCCTGCGAGACGGAGACTCGAATGATTTATTATTATTGATGTACAGTACAACAGAAATCCAACCTCCTCTGGAAATCCACCGGTATGCGTCCTACTTGTACGCACGGTACGAGTACTGTATTCTGTACCTGCACGAGCACTTGTACTCAGTAAATATCTGTGGGGTTACTCTATCGCAGCTCTCTGCCTTGGCAATAAAATCCCTTTGGTTGAACCGGTTAAGAGCTAGGCATGCGCGCACTTCCGGCAGCCTGCACTCACTGTGCTACTGTATATTGTACAGTACCCGCATCATACGCCATCATACCCCACCCATCTCCCACGCCATCTCCCGGTCTCAACTCGCGGATCTAGGAAAAGGTCCAAGGCCAAGGCAAGTCTGGTTCATGAGGCCTTGGGAGGAATTTTCGTTGGGTATTGTACTGTACTGGTACGAGTACAGTACAGTGCCGAAAAAAACTCGTTAAATTAGCTATCGGGGATCGTGACTCGACATTTCGCAATCCAATCCAAAACGCCCGGAAAAGGGATAATGTTTTCTAGACAGGGTATAGCTGGGAGAGGCTGAGCTCTCCAGAGTTCATTAACTGGTATTCGTTATTTCGTTAACCTACTCTTTTAAGCCCACTATGGTTTAGCTCAGCGATCCAGTTGAGATCCACGATATCATAGCTGATTTAACGAGTTTTTATGGCACTACGAGTACGAGTACCCGCACGAGTAAATTTACTGCACACCGCACTTGCACCTTGCCACTGACCTCTCTTCCACGAGTACCGATCGCCTCACAGACGGCAAGAGGACCCAACGAATAGGATGGTTCAAGGAGAAAGAAAGAAAAATGCAATCAAAAACCAGCATCTGGGATACGCCAAGATATTTTGTATGCATCCCGCTCACCACCGATCCCGGTCACAGTCAGGAATAAATTTATAAATTACCCATGTACGCATATAAGCCCACAGTCCCGGGCACGGTGAAATAAAAATAAAAATAAAAAACTTGAGGTGGAAGGGACAGGAGACTCCTGGTGAGATCAAGAACTCGGACACCTCACAATGATGCAACCGAAAACGATCAAAAAGTGACTTTGGCAATGGAGTGGGAGTTCACCACCTCTCAAAAAGCCTTCGACATTTGAGAAACAAGTTCTTGAGCAATTAGGACACTGTTGGCCGATCTATGCCCTTGGATCTTTCATAAATTCGCTGGCTTCGTTGATATCTCGGGTTTACCAGCGTTTTAGAAGTGCCCTGGCTATCAATCTCGCCAGGATTAAAACACGTTAACCAATTGATAAACTCGTGGAATGAGTACGAGTAATGGGACAGTAGAAGTTAGAAACCCGGATCACCCGCTACGTGTCTGCCCTCTTCCAAAGACCCGAGTTGGAAACATCGACAGGTCTCTCAATTTCATTACTCCCATTAGCACAGCACAGTATCCCGGAATATATTGCTATTGGTGACATTGTGTGCCCACAGGTAGTTCCCACCCAGAGCCATGCTTGTCCACAGGGCTTCCCTTCTTTCACTCAATGACCACTCGCCCACTGCCCCGTAGATATCAGCAATACTTTTTTTATCAGCTTTTTTTCTCCTATGCCTTAATACAAAAGCCCTCCGACCGCTATGTTCAACCCTCTCACGCTCCAACATCTCCACTGCCGGTAATTCGGTCATGTCATGCAACAAACACTCATGCCAAATCACTCGCGCTCTAGGCTCTAGCCCCATTCCCCACTAAATGTTGAGAAGTTCCTTGTTTTCCCACACTAGTCAACACAAGTGTATTACTATACACCAAGTTAGAGTCCAAACCGCAGACCAAGCTAGAGGCGAAGCCGGAGAGCAAGCTACTCGAGTAGAGGGCAAGCGGCAGACCAAGTTAGAGGCCAAGCTGGAGGCCAAGCCGCAGACCCAGCCAGAGGTCAAGCCGGAGAGCAAGCTAGAGGCCACACCTAATAAAAGCGCATAAAACACAAATAGAGGCGCTCAGCCCCGGGGCCGAAAAAAACGCTTATAAGTTTCCCGAGCTGAAGGTCTTTTGGCGTGTATAACGCCCTTTTTGCATACCATACAAATCTGGCAAACCAACTCAGAACGGCGCTCGAAAAAACGCCCATTCGACACCAGGGCTGAGGGCGTAGGGTATCGATACGAGATACGGAGCCTTTTGTCCCTTGGCTCCAGGTCCTTGTTGTAACGAAGTGTAAGGCAATGCACCTGCCTCTCCGCCAGTGATATTGGTGCTATAGTGGGACACGGGAGGCCACGGGGTCAGATGTTAAGCGTATGATGCTGTACGATACTCCCGCTCGAGTACTGCTATGATAGATGAAGTTGTGGCATTGAAATGATCCATGAACTGAAAAACAGCTAAAGACCTCCCCGATCGCCCAACCCCACAAGCACACATACTTCCCGAGAAGGCTTCATTTTTTTTCCAAAACATATCATACTGTACTATTTTCTGCCGGCGGATGCTTGTGAAACAAAAGTCCATTGCGATAAACCTGTGGTAGGGTAATTGGTGGTCAACCCCTTACTAAGAAGACCCCTGGAAGCTGTTGCGGTTTCACCCCGTTGCCGTGCCGTGTTGCTTCCGACTACAAGGAGCCAATGGTATGGTACGAATCTTACTGTGGAACAGCGAGGAAGTGAGAGGTTTTTGGAACGGGAAATGCGCCTTGGTGAAAACGTTCATAAGCACGGTACTCATGCAGTAGGGCAGGCTAGTTACATCTGAGAGGATTCGCTTGTGAAGGACTCGCACAGTGGTTGGGATTAAACTCGTGGAGGTACTGTACGAGTGTTCGAGTACCGGTACGCGGGTACGGAGGTAAGTGATAGGACGGACAGGGGTTCAAGAAGTCAGATAATCCAATATTTTATCCTCGCTGAGCACACGGATTCAAATCGCCTGTCTACAGGTACCGCATCCCATCACTAATTGCGGCAGCATCCATACACGAGCAACCTAAAAGCCACCAGCTATGAAAGAATCATCTAATGAGCCACACGCCAAGTAAAGTAGGTGGAGGGAAGGAGGAAAAAATAGAACAAATTTTTCGAAAATCCAATAAGAACAATACAGTAATAATAATTGAACAATGAGAGTTGGTAATTGGTAGGATTCTCTCTCTCCTCTCCACCCTCCTTGAGGTGCCCAGGGCATTTTGGGCTGTAACTTACCGGCATAATTGGTTACGTTGTTGGTTACAAGGGCGCAGTTGGGGGCACTCACGCTTACAACATCTACCCGCTCAACACCGGTACTTACCCGAGCACACCCAGGTATGATAATTGGAGATTCACAGTCGCAGTGCTCAAAAGTTTGGTTCAACAACTAGCATGCAAGCCAACCTCATATTTGGTTTGCGCATCAGGCTGGCCACCAGTGCATAGGACCAAAAACGGCCAAGCGTGAGTGCCCCTACCGTATTGTATATCGTTGGCCAGCTGAGGGAGGCAGGGTTGGAATGGGCTACCGGTACTCACCGTGCTTGTGTAAATTTACAGGACCGGGACGGTGTTACCAAACCCGAATATTCGCCTCACCGGACAAGATAGGATGCAGTCGCAAAAGACAACCCTGAAACATTAATTCTCAGCATACAGTATTTACACGTTCCACTTCTTTCAATCACGTTTGTTAGATCTACTCGAGCATGTTTAAATTTACTCAACCCGCGTAAAAATGCACAATCCAACCAAGACCTTCCTCCCGAACCCTACTCGAGTAGGGTACCGTATGCGTATGGCATGAGCCCGTCTGTCTCAGATGTGATCCTCCTACTCGAGAGCTATCAGAGATCCCCGCGGGGGACGCACACGGGCCCCCCAAGTGCCAAGAAACCGACGATTTGGAGCTGGAATGGGACCTCTACTTTGGCCTGGATGGGTCCAAAATCGAGCGCTGCCTGGTTCTATTAAGTTTCCCAAGCGAACAATTGACTCGATTCCGATCCGCCAGACGCTTCTGCTCCTCCAGCCCCGATTAATAAAATGGTCATTACCGAAAATTCAAGGCGGATACAAGTTGCAGCGGTCGAAACTGCTCTGGTGGAGTCATGCGGTCGCCGGATGTCACGGCAGGTAGAGAGCTTGGCATGCGCAAGCTACGATAGCCGAAAAGACTTTCAGAAGTCATATTATTAGGAATGCTCTGGCCCGGCCTGGGCTTTTTCCGTAGAAACAAAAACGCTCCCTCTATTAGTCTATGATCGATTTCGAAAGGGTTATTAGTTTGCTAGTTCTCCAACTTTCTCATTTTTTTTTTTTTTTCCCCACTACTGTACTCGTACTCGAGTAGACGCCACGGTAGGGGCTCAGATTGGCTCACTAACTGGGACGGGTAAGATTCATAGCTAAAAAAAGATTGAGAATAGCACTTGTGACCTTTCCGGGATCGACAACATTGATAGGGAAAGTCCCTCATTAGACCAAGGGCATTCAGCCCTGGGGTCGAAGAAGCATTGTTCGAGCGCCAAGTTTCGAGTGGGTCTGCCACATTTTTACTCGGAAAGGGCGTTTACACACACCAGAGTTCGACTCGAAAAAATTGAATACCCTAAGGGTTTTTCAACCCCCAATAAATAAATTCCGAGGACATTTGCAAATGAGCTGACTATCGTACTATGCTCGAGCGCTCACCCGTCATCACGAAGGGCGATTAGACTTCAATCCGGCGACATGAGTAATGCATACTTCGGCCACACCTGAGTACGGGTATTAGTGCACCTCAGGGAGCACCGGTATTGGTGAAGTTCTGGGCCCAAGATCCATCATCTGACAAGGCTGTTTGTCTTTATTTGACTACAACAAGGTATCATACAAGTACTCATACCAGTGCCTTGAGGCTATGATATGATTACTCACGCTGGGTGACGCTCCTGTACTAGTACTGATATCCGCCTCCTGCCCCCATTGGTAGGCAGTATCTCATCCTAATGATGGTTGCACAGTATTATGAACAGGCTACTATCATAGTCCCGGTGCGATTCCTCCTGTGGTAAGCTTCAGCCGAACGCAAGTGGATCTACAGTGTACGAGTACGATTGCAATTCATGTCTTGTTGCTAGTCTACCAAAGAGACAGAGCGGCCTTCCGTACGAGTACTCGGATACCAGGGTTAGTCCGCGAACAGTAAGGTTTGGTTGGAATAGTGCGCGCACTAAATGGGGTGTGATTGAAAACTGGCAAAATTCCTCGAACGCTTCCTGCCCTACCATTGGCTGAATAAACCCTGCCGTTCGCGGACCTACCCTGATATCCTAAGTACTGTGAGATTATTAGGTTCAAGGGGCGCTACCCGAGTACCGGTAGTGGTTAAACCGCTGCATGATCATAAAACCTTAGCTGGGCTCTCGGTGCTAAGCCAGGGAGCAGGGGGTTCCGAAAAATTATCTGTGCCGCAAGTCGATTTTACTTGGAGCACTGGTACAGTATTGCAATACCAGTAAAAAATCAGTGAGGCAGGCTGAACGGGGGAACCTTAAGAATCGCGAAGGGTAGTAGATAGAGTTTACCTTCCCGAGTTTGAAGAAATTTTAAAGTACAATTATTCACGCGTGGTATTGCTTGACAGCGTAGATCTGGCAGTTTATCTCGGCTGTCGCAATAAAGGCTCCCCACTCTGTAGTCTGATTGGTAATTGGTTAGCCCCTACTCACCACGTATCGTAGACAGCTTCTTGTTAAGGTCTCGTTTCTCGCCACACACACAGATCGCAACTGGAACCGGCAGTGGGCGGAAAAGCGATGCCACAATTGCTGTGATTGTGATGGCGGGGACGGTGCAGCGCTCCTAAGAAGCTATCGTTGAAAGAGACCCCCTGAGCGACACGCTCCGGAAGGCTATTCGCGCTCTTGGTACTGCACAGTGTTTTGTTGTCGCGAATCTTGGCTCAGGAAACCAAAAGTGCATCTTGGTCGGTACAGTACTGTGGTGTGGTCCCTTTGACAAGTTTCAACATGTCAATTCTACTCAAGGGCCCCGGGGGGGGCGCTTTTTACAGATATCATACGGCGAGTACGATGAAGGGGGGGAAGTATCTGAGGAGCTGGGCTTACCGGAATGAGTTCTCAATTCTAATCCCCACACATGAGGCTTTGGCTCACTGAGACAACCACACAGCTTGCCCTCCAACCATCCTGCTCTCTCTGAACGGGTACCCTAAACGTGCCACACCCACAAGATGTAACCTCTCATCCCTCCCTAGCAATCTTTTTTTTTTTTTTTTTTTTCGTGTGCCCGCATTCTATTTATTTTTTCTTCTAGTAGGTATATAGGTCCCTAATGTCCCCCTTAAATGGGAAAAACTTCTGAGGGGAAGGGAAATCTAACTTTCTTACCACAACCCGACACAGTGCATCGCTCAAGATGTTCTTCCCTTTATTTCTTATGTTGGCCCTGGTTGCAACGCAGGCGGTGGCATCTCTTCTCCGACCAAATAGCGTTAGGCTATCAGATTATCACCTTACAGAAATTATAAACCGTGATATATTAAAGCCGGCACTGGAGAATGACGACCTTCCAACTGCCCCTAAGCGCTACGTTGAGCTGCCTCTTAATCATGGTGATCCAAAGTCCCCAAAGTTCAAGAACAGGTATTGGGTGGATGATACCTATTATTCCCCTGGGGGGCCCATTTTCTGTATGTAGGAAACTAGGCGCCAACTTAACTCGGTGGGATGTTAATATTTTATAGTTGTCGATAATGGGGAAGCGGATGCGGACGGCATGGAAGAGTATCTGAGGAAGGGAGCCACGGGATCATTAGCAAAAGAGTTCAATGGGTATTTTCTCTCCGCGCTCGGCCGATCCGAAGAATTCATGTAATTAACTATTTTGGATGCTAGTCTCCTGATATTGTGGGAGCATCGATTCTATGGTACCTCAATGCCGGACATGACAAATGCCATGCGGTTCACATCCGATAATTTCGGGGCCTATCTAAAATATCACACGATCGAGCAGGCATTGGAGGACGTGGTAGTGTTCGCAAAGCAATTCACCTTCAACAATAAAACAGTCTCTCCCGGGGAGGTTCCTTGGGTATACCTAGGTGCGCCCGTCGAATCATTCACCCTAGCTAAATGCTATTTTACTAACGGGGGACGATTCATTAGGTGGTTCCTACCCCGGCGCACGGTCAGCTTGGATGCGGATCCGCAATCCTGACATCTTCCATGTGAGTCTGGCTTCATCCGCTGTGGTGCAACTTCAGAAGAATATGTGGCAGTATTACCGCGTAATTGAAGAGTAGCCATCCTCCCCATCCAATCCCGCCGGTAAACATGCTAATCCTCCCAATCAAGAACCCTGGACAAAACCGGCTACGCCAACTGTTCCAGGGACATCCGCAACATAACGAAATGGGTTGACAACGCTTTCGACGATCAAAATGGACCGGCTGTCGACCAATTCCTCGAAAAAATCACCGGCCCGGAGAATTCGGACTTGTGGAATTTCTTCCACTTTGATGACTCCTCAGATCCGGGAGAGATATGGGACAACAGGCGGATGAATGTGAAGGCCGCAATCGGAGTCGTGTACCGTGACTTTCAGTATGTGGGGATGAATGGGATTCTAAGGACCTTCTGCGATGGTTTGCAGTCCAATAGTGGCGATTCGGCGGGGGTGGGAGCGGACTTCCGGAACGCTAGGGGAATATTTGAGACGCATAATACTAGTGCTGCCATCGATATCTATACGAGTGTTTTGGCAGCACTCTGGCCGAAGGTTCTCAAACCAACAGATTACCCGGCAGACGGAGTCAAGATGGATCAAGTTTATAACGTGAACTGCGCAAGGAATCAGGGCCTCTGCAAGCAGATAGTTACAAAGTGGTCCTGGATTTACCAGACTTGCATTGAATTTGGTATCTCAAACCCGCCCATCATTGCTGCGGAATCACTGGGTAAGCTAACATTCGCTCAGGCGCCTACCAGACTGCGAATATTTCCCGTCCAACAAACCTCCTCCCCAAATTCGAAACCATCGAAAACGAGCTCAGGGATTGTAAAGGCTGGTTTGGCAACGCGGTAGCAGGTGGCCCCAATCTGGATCCCATCAACAAAAAATATGGCGGCTGGAACATGAACCCATCGAATGTCTTCTGGACTGATGGTGAAATCGACCCCTGGCGCGCCCTTACCCCCAATTCCATTGAAGACGGTGCACCAAAACGGCCCTCTACCACCAATATTCCCCCGTCCGGGAGCAACGCCGGAGGCGATACGTTCTTCGGCTTCGTTATGAAGGGAGGATCGCATTGTGCGGATTTAGGACAGTACGTTGGACAGGGGTTGCGAAATCGAACCGGCGCAGCCCCGGACACGACGGGTATAAAAGTTCCAGCGGGTTATGTGCCGGAGGCAGATACTGCTCATAACCTATTTAAGGATGCGCTGAGGACCTGGTTACCGGCGTTTAAGGCACATGCGCTATCCAGGGAGTCTTCATTCAAAGTGGATACAACAGGCAGCAGCAGCAGCGGCGACGGCGGTAGCGGCGGCGAGGGCAGTGCGGGGGGTGGGGGCAATCGGCCCAGCAGTGGTGGAGGCGACAAGAGTTTGGCAATATCTCTGTCGGCGTCTAGATGTTTCTACTCGGCGGTTGTTGTCGTGGTGGTTTGCGCTATGTTGTAAAGTGGACATGGATAGATCTGTCTCAAAAACTACAGTCATTCGCGTCCCCACCATTTTTTTCTTCTTCTTATGCTTAAATCGACGGCATTAGCATGTACCTATATACCACGGTTTTAACTTCACACGGGTGGCGCTTCGTTCTTGGTCAATTTTCTCTTTTCTAGATTGTAAGATATTTCGTTTGGTTCCCGTTGGGGCTTATTGTGTGACCGGGCAGGTTCGGGGTGGGCTCTTTTATTTTTATTTTTTTCGATTATAATTATAATCACTTATTGGGTAAAAGGGTTGGAAAGGAATCATCATACTGTTATAAAACCCTCTACCCATAATTCTGTCTCACACCACATGCAATCCGACGGATATCCCGAGGACGCTCCGGAAACTCGCCAGTGGGAGAACATCGATTCAGATCCTCTACCCCCGAATTTCACGAGCACAGTACAGTACTTCACCATTAATCCGACAGCCGACCGACAGCCAAAGATTCCCACGGTCAGCATCACTCAGCGAGAATAGGAGCCTGTGATAATCATGTATACGTTATGTACAGTACCGTACCTACGAGCCTCGGCCTGACATTACTGTGCTGATGGATGGCCATGCCCAGCTCTAGAGCGCCGCAAGGAAGCGGGCGAGCCCAAATAGGATAAAACACCAAAAGCCTGTTTGTTTCCCAGACCGACGTCGCAGCCATGGCGACTATCTATACATTGACCTCCTACCTAAATGGGAGGAGGGGAAACTCACACACACACGAAAGGTAAAATTAATTGGTCATCCCCTGGCAGAAACCAAATGGTTAAGCATTGGGGCAGTGAAAGGTAACTTAAATTTACTTAGATATCGTGATAACCTGACAAAGAAATTCAACGGATCGGTAACTAAAGGTTTCATGAGCTTGGCCATTTCATTTCGCATTTGGTAAAATAGAAAAAAAGTAAAACGTATGATACCACGTGGGTTAGTCCGGCCCGCGGATTAAGCACACAACTGCATCCACTACCAGGCAACGGTACCCACCAAATTATCAGCACTGGCCAAAGTTTTAAAGATTTTTCTCTGGGAGTGACAAGTCACGTATTGTACTGTACTGTATAGTACAGGGTACAGGCACGCGAGATAAATTTAGCTTAGCCAGCTCAAGTGCTGATGCGGGAACCGAAAATAAATAAAAGAGCAACTTTTATTCCCGCCCTTGATAATAAACAAGCAAGCTAGGTTTTGCGCATGCGCATACCCCACCACACCGAGGTCGTTTCTCGGGGCAAGTTCAGCCCTAGCTGGCTACGAGTATGGAACAAGTAGTTGTCAGAATTATTGGTTACTCGCGGGTAATCCCTTGGGACACTGAAACATCTACTCGAGTATGATAGCCTCGTGTTGAGCACCAGCGTGTCAATTTATCATAAAGATATGAGTAGTGACATGTGATATAAAATTCATAATATTATTCGCTCGTTGTTTTATCGGATTCCCTGATAGGATATCTTGCGTCAGATATTTCACTACTCGAGTACTGTACTCGTACAGTACATACAGCTTCGCAGAAGACCGTATACCTACCCGGGGGATGCCGGCATGTTGCCACGATTCAAGTTCTGGGGTAGAGCGAGTGATAGATAATGAACAGTCCGTCGCGGGAAGCTGGATTGAATGAAATCGGTCAGTAATATCTATCTTTTTAAACAACAAGGATTATGGCAGCGATTTGGACAATGTTGACTTAGGCAGGGCAATGATGTAAAGATGAATTTCAATATCCTAACTGGAGAAATATTCTCACAAAGAACAACAATAGGGAATAAAAAAAAAACAGTAAAGACTGCTATGACCCAAATGCGAGTAACGGAGCAAAGAGAGATAGATTGAATAATGAATGAAAACAACTAACAAGGGAAAACAAGCTGCCTTTTATCCTTCCCGAGATCATACTGATCTGCTTCCACATACTTCTAGAGTATACCATGTTCTCTATCACATTCAGTCTCACTATTGCCCATTGTACCGCTTCGGCCGAGGATAACTGAATTCGACCAAGGGTATATTCTAGCCGAGGACATTCAGTATTTCCATATGATAGGGGTAATGTCCTAATATGGAGTCATCACAGGTATCGTCACAGATGTTATCGCATATGATGTTTGATAAGGAGGGCTAATGTAACCGGTACGGGTACTCGGTTATTAGTTTTGTTTTATGTTTTATTTTAAGTATCGTTTGATACTTGGTTTTGTTTTATGTTTTGTTTTAAGTATCGTTTGATACTTAGTTTTGTTTTATGTTTTGTTTTAAGTATCGTTTGATACTTGATTTTGTTTTATGTTTTGTTTTAAGTATCGTTTGATACTTGGTTTTGTTTTATGTTTTGTTTTAAGTATCGTTTGATACTTGGTTTTGTTTTATGTTTTGTTTTAAGTATTGTTTGATACTTGGTTTTGTTTTATGTTTTGTTTTAAGTATTGTTTGATACTTGGTTTTGTTTTATGTTTTGTTTTAAGTATTGTTTGATACTTGGTTTTGTTTTATGTTTTGTTTTAAGTATTGTTTGATACTTGGTTTTGTTTTATGTTTTGTTTTAAGTATCGTTTGATACTTGGTTTTGTTTTATGTTTTGTTTTAAGTATCGCTTTGATACTTGGTTTGTTTTATGTTTTGTTTTAAGTATCACTTTGATACTTGGTTTGTTTTAAGTATCATTTGATACTTGATTTTGTTTTATGTTTTGTTTTAAGTATCGCTTTGATACTTGGTTTGTTTTAAGTATCGTTTAATACTTGGTTTTGTTTTATGTTTTGTTTTGAGTATCGCTTGATACTTAATTAGATTTACCAAAGTGTATCAATTGATACCTTTAATTAGTTTCATTCTGTTAGGCAGAGACAACCTGATAGACTTCAGAGTTGTCTAGGCCGATCGAGATTCGTTTTTATAGACGGAGATTGTCTAGGAAGGCTCGGACTTTACTCGTTTCGTTTATGACTACTAAGAGCGAAGTAAAGTAGGGTAAAGTAAAGTAAAGTAAAATCGTAAGAACAATATTATATTGTTAAGGTCTCTTCTCCGTTGCTTGATGATGTCTAAAACTTGGGAGGCACTTCGATATTTATATTCCGCGTCTGAGTGTTCGCGGGCTACATCTAACTAACATACAACCATGTACCTTTTTCCAATATAACTCGCAACGTCGGGTTTTCTTCCAAGGTGCGAATACCTGGAGACCCTGAAAATTATCACACCCTCTTTGATAATTATAATATGACTATTTGGAAGTCATGCTGTTTCCAATAGTAATTATCTGATGGTGAGAGTCTTTTTAGACAATTGGCCCAATTCTCAAGTCAAACTGTGTTGGCTCCAATCGTCTCCTTTCTAGGTCATCTAACTTCAACTCTTCATAACTCCATACCCAACCGATAGATCTTTTCCAGAGGACTTCCTACTTACCTGCAGGAAGCCTTTCCATAGGGTTGGTAGATAATCCCTCGGTCGGTAACACTTGGTTACCATGGGTAATAGGATTCTGGTTACTGTCACCGGTTTGGGAGTCACCCCCTCGGTTGCAGTATGTACCTGAACCTAGTTGTAACACTCCTCGAACTCCATTGGGTTCGATGGTAGTATTCTCAGGAGTTCCAGACTCTTCTGGTTATCGTAGGATGGATGTGAATGTATTGGTCTTTCATTAAGATCCTTTACTATTCATCATCATCTCTTTGCGCGAAAACGTCCCGTTACTTACGGCCTATGCCAAAGATATCTCGTTCTTGAAGCCTAGTAACTTTCTGGATAGTTGACGGATTCACTCCGTTATACTTCCCAGACCTAGCCGAAGGTCCCCTCTTATATATCCTGCGAACAGGATCTGGTCGGACGGACGGCGGCGACGTATACGGTGTTATTTTAACACCTTCGATTCTGTGGTATAATACTCACAGGACGCAACTTAGATTAATATGTATGATGACGCGCGGGCCCCGTTAGGGGGCCGGAGGGGGGTGTTGGAGACCTGAGATTTCGATTTCGGGAGAGGTTAACCTACCTAGGGTGGTTCCTAGGTATCGGATCTCAGTATTCCTAACACATTCATGCTAGATATGAACGGATTTGTGTATTTAAAGACCACCTGATTCCATGATGGAAAAGACCGACTTCGATGGACAGTATTTCAATATACTTGGTTGAACAGTTACTTCTTGGTTCCTCAGTACACCCTCGAAGCCTCCTTTAGTTCTCAGCTCTCGCCTTCTCTCTGGAAGAGCAGGCCACCTTCTAACTATTGTATCTATTACCAATAACGTGATTAGCACCTTGTAAATATGTTACAGCTAACTAGTAGTCAAACATTAAGGTGTCAGAGTAGTTGATATGCCAAGAGGTTTAGCGTTGTGAAGTCATTACCATAGGGGAAATGTGTGGTGAGCAGCAAAGAAACACTTCCATCCAACGCTCCCATTCTACAAACACATATCATCCTCCTCTTCCCTAATCTCTTGAAAACAGAGAAACAAAAAAAAAAAAAAAAAAAACTATAATGTGGAGTAAGGAAATAAAATACCAAAAATAGAAAAAGATGATACTGAGAAAATTTTGAAAACAAGAAAAACTTTTCTCCCACTGCCTTGCAGTTTTACCTAACTCTTTTTCTTCTTGTTCTTCTATCATTTTATTTCCTCTCATGCATTTTCAATTCCTATCTATTTCCGGTATTACTCTACCTTCTCTTGTAGTAGTACCTTGGTCAACTGATCTGCTACCATGTTGCCAGTTGGTAAGTATTTCCAATTTTACCACTTCCTCTTCTACCTTTTCTCTGATAAAGTGTTGTTGAATACTAATATGTTTCATTTAATTGTGATATTCAGGATTCTTGGCTAATACCATACTACCTTGATTGTTGGCAAAAATTGTAATTGGCGATTGTGTCTAGCTCACTTGACTAATGCCTGAAATCTCTATGAGGAATCGGCGTATCCAAATGGCCTCCTTAAAAGCCTATATCAGTACCATGTATTCTGCCTCTGTTGAAGAGAGGACAACTATGGACTGTTGCTTGCTAGACCATGCAATCGCTGTCTGGATTATGTTTGGTCAGTTGTTGGTAATAGTACAATGGTAAGCACCTGTACTTCTTCTGTTTTCCTTATCCCCTGCCCAATCAGCATCACTAAAAACTAAAACTATTGGTGAACTACCCCTTGTAAATGGACTGAAGTGAAGTCCTTAATTACAAATTTTACTAATGTATTGTAGGAGGTGTTTTGCTACACTCATATGCCTAGTACTGGAGTTCAAACTAAACTTGCTAAATCTTCCAATGACGAAAGTGAAATTGGGACAAGTGCATAGTATAAGGTACATTATGCTTCCCAGTATACTCTGATAAAGATTTTCGTCTTCTAACTTCTCTATTTCATTTCGACTAATTAGTTGTGATCCAGGTTCTATTGGTGTTGAGACAGTATAGCTGTTTTGGAACTCAAATCGTTTGAGTATCGTCTCAATATACTAGTTTTGAATTAGTATGATTTTCCCCTCCTCTGGTTTTCGTACAATCTTTATTCCTAGAAAGAAGTGTGCTAATACTAAATTCTTTAGTGGAAATTGTTTTCCAAGTTCCTGCTTAGCTTCAATGATATTATTCTGGTGACCGATTTAGAGAATATCGTCAACCCAGATAAGAGTCCATATAGGATTGTTGCTCAATCCAAGATGGTAATATATGCCATAATCCTCAGCCAATCTTTTAAAACTACCTTTGTCAATAAGGAACTGATCCCAGATTTGGTTCCAAATTCGTCCAGATTGTTTCAGTCCATGTAGGCTACAAAAGAGTCGACAAACTGGCCTTCCTAAATATTGGCGTGGGTTGTCAACTGTTATCCCCTCCGGGATATCCATAAAAATCTCTTTGTCCAGATAGCCTAGAAAGTATGTGGTTTTGATGTCTCCTTGGTGTATTTCAAAGTTGTTGAAAATGGCAATTGCAAGAAGAATTCAGAGTGAACTTAGTTTAACTATTGGAGCATACGTCTCTAGGTAGTCAATACCATACTGTTGCGTAAATCCTTTTGCAACCAGTCTTGCTTTGTATCTAATTGTTTCTCCTTGGGCTTCTTTCTTTTCCTGAAAGACTCACTTGTACTTTACTGTACTTCTCCTACTTGGAAATTGAGTTAACATTCAGGTATTGTTTTCTTCCAGTGATATTAGTTCTTCATCTATTGTGACTTTCCATTTCTCGCTATCCATACCACTAATAGCCTCATCACAGATTATAGGTTCAGTATCATTCATTGCTGTGTATGCATAATATTCTAATACGTGGGTAGCTGTAGCTAACCTCAAGTAGTGCTCGTCCTGAAATCTTGTTGAGGTAAACTTTCCAGTATTGGAACATCGTAGTTGGTTGTCATATACCTCTTCTTGAGGTATCGGACTCCTTTATTGGACTTTGAGTTGTATGTTTTCCTCCTCTGGTATATCGTTAGGAAACTCTCCTGGTGTACTATATCTTGGTAGAGTTTCTGAGCCAGATGAACGTGGATCATTTTCTGCTTCATGTGGTTTCGGTATCAGCATAGTGGATGCTGGCTCCTTGGTAAGTAGCATTGGAATCTCCCTACTAGCCTCCTCGAGTGTAGTTACTAGAATATGTATCTCAGCTAATGTGCTAAATCACTGTCGATCAATCTCACTAAGTTTAATTTTAACTAAATCAAGGTTCCTGGTAACATGAACCTTTTCGTCAATCAATACTCTGAATTGATTCGTTCCTTCATAGCCGAGAAAGGTGTAAAAAATACTGTTCGGCTCCCACCTAGTTCTTAGCACTTTTGGTACATGCTTGAACCCTTTTGTAACAAACAGGATTAGGGAAGTTAGCTTGAGAACTTCCCCACTAAAGAATTCTAATGGCGTCACTCCTTTTTCTAAAGCACTAGTGGGGTTCCAATTCTTTAGGTATACTGTTGTATGTACTACCTCTCCCTACATCTCATCATCTAATACAGCAGATAATTGCATTGCCTTTGCTCTGCCGATAATTGTTTGATTTGTACGTTCGCTAATGCCATTTTGTTCTGGAGTGTAGGGTGCGGTCTACTCTCGTATGATTCTCGCTACCTGCAGTACTTTGGTGAATTCCTTACTAATGAATTCACTTCCACCATCACTCCAAAATCTTTGTATCCTGCAATTGAGGTAATTTTCTGCCTGGGCTTTAAACTCATGGAATCTATCAATAACTTCTGACTTTTTCTTGATAGTATACATCTTTGTATATTGAGAAAAATTATCAATAAATAACACAAAGTACTTCGAACTACCAAGTGAAGTGGTCGCCATTGGTCCTGGAATATTACTATAGATTAACTCAAGTGGTTTCATTACATGATATGTTGCTGTGTTCGAGTTGGGTTTTCTGATTTGCTTTTTAATCAGACAGTACGAGCATGTTGGATTTTAGTGAGAGCCAATAATCTCTATATCTGTATGTTTCCGCACTAAGGCTTTGACATCATTAAAACCTAAGTGTTCAAGATAATTGTGACATTCTATCAAAGTTCCCGATCTTTGATTTTGTATTACTTGATTTGCTGCAATATCTTCCACCTTAGATATGCTTTTCTGATGTTCGGCTTAGAGGAGGTAAGAATTCTTTTGGAGTTTGGCAATAGCAATCTCCTTTATATCCATCCAGATTTTGACCTGGTTCTTTCTTTAACCACCAAAAATAACAGTTGCTCCTGCATCTTAAATGCAATAATTTACTGAAACCAAGTTGTTTAGACCTAGTCCTAGAACAAATAGTACGTTTCATAGTCGGATGGATATTCACCCTCCCTTACTATTCCAAACAGTTATTATAATTTCTCTAATACCCATCGCCGACATGGTTTCTCTATTCGCAATACCTATACTAGCCATATGAGTATTCCGGTTTCAGAAAAGATCTTGTGAGCTCATATGATGTGTTGCTTCCGAATCCAGGATCCATTCATGTCTGATGGCCTCCGGATCTGTTGATGCCATCCAAGTACTAAACTGATATCTCTTTGCTGTATTTGCGGTACCTTGTCCTTCCTGTACCTTCTAGGAGCAATTCTTTGTCCAATGTCCTCTTTCCTTACAATATAGACAAGTATCTTTGTCTACTCGATTCAAGCACTATCTCCAACCACGGGTGGTAAATGCCTACTCCATTATAGGCACTGATCCTTTGTTCGATTTCCCAAAGCTTTCAAAGCCTCTTCGTCCTCTTCTGCGTCCTTTATCCTGTCTGCCTTGTCCATTCCTGGAAGAAAAGAACGCAGCACTGAATGATGAAGAACCTCCAAGAGGTTTTCCTATATCTCCAATTAGCCATTGATGTTCCAAGATAAGCCTATTATATACATCATCATATCAGATATCTTCAAATGTAGGGCTATTTGATATCGTGGTATGGAAAGGATAGTATTGGAGTAGAAGATTCAAAAGTACATTATAGATCTTGTCTTTTATACTTTACTGCTTTCTGGCACTACTCAACTGGTTGAAAATCTTCTCTAACTTTGCAATGTAGTCAACTATAGGTTCATCATTATATTGGACTTGGAATAGTTTACTACGTAAATACTAGATCCTCGCCTAGTCCTTCCCAGCATATCAAGTTTCTAACTTTATCTAAAGTTGATAGGGATTCCGCTCTGTTGCATATAACTTGTGGTAATTGCTGTCCAACAGCCATTCTAAGGAGCCTCTAGCCTTCATACAATTTGCTATTTCTTTGGTGTCTGTGGTATCACACGTGGAACCTTCAGTTAATACCAGGTCCCAGTAGCCCTTCTCAGTGAGTATGTCAATAACCGCAAGTTATCATTCCTGATATTCTGTTTTACGAGCCAATGGTCAAATGCCTATACAGGCCAGAAGTGTGTATTTTGCAAATGTCAACATCTTGTAGGCAGTGTGAGGAGTGAAGAGGTATAATAATATTGTTTGTCTAAATCGTCAAGCTGGACTCATAACCTTTTAAACAACAAGGATTATAGCAGTGATTTGGACAATGTTGACTTAGGCAGTACAATGATGTAAAGATGAATTTCAATATCCTAACTGGAGAAATATTCTCACAAAGAACAACAATAGGGAATAAAAAAAAAACGGGAAAGACTACTATGACCCAAATGCAAGTAATGGAGAAAAGAGAGACAGATTGGATAACGAACGAAAACAACTAACAAGGGAAAATAAGCTGCCTTATATCCTTCCCGAGATCATACTGATCTGCTTCCACATACTTCTAGAGTATGCCGTGTTCTCTATCACATTCAGTCTCACTATTGCCCATTGTACCACTTCAGCCGAGGATAACTGAATTCTACTAAGGGTATATTCTAGCCGAGGACATTCAGTATTTCCATATGATAGGAGTAATGTCCTAATATGGAGTTGTGGCAGGTATCATCGTAGATGTTATCACATATGGTGTTTGATGTAGAGGGCTAAGGAGTAGTCAAATATTGAGGTATCGGAGTAGTTGATATGCCAAGAGGATTAGGGTTGTAAAGTCGTTGCCATAGGGGAAATGTGTGGTGAGCAGCAAAGAAAGACTTCTATCAAACATATCTAACCTTAACCTAATCGATATAAGTAGTCCAACTTCAAACGCAAAAAGAGAGGGGTTGGGAAATAATTGAAAGCAGAAAATATTCCGTACCCTCCTCCTCATCCTCCTGATGCATGACCTGTACTCGTCCTGTCCTGATGTTTGTGAACACGGCCAGCCCTGCATTAGCGTGCACAGAGATGCATTAGCGTACATGAAGGACATTTTGATTGGGTAAGTAAACCGAAGCTATCAGAGAATAATCAAATAATACGAGTAATGAAAACTAGAAATTGTAGTTTATGTACAAATAAAAAAAAAAACATGTTAAGTGTAGGAGGATAATAGCAGGAGAGAGAGGACAAAGTAAATATAGAATTTAGAAATTAAAGTTGTTGCCACCATTATGAGTGATACAAGCTTCAATGCAAGCAGACATTGACTCAATATGGTGATTTATCCTTTTCATAGGATAATTCTTCCATTCCTAGTAGACATTATTATATTAGAAATTGAATGAGCAGTATACTTATAATATATCAATAAAACTTACCTGTTCAAGAATACGACAGATTTCACAAACTGACCTCCGATAGCCAATTTTATCCTGTAGCTTGTCTTTCAGCTCAGTCCAAATTGTTTCAATCGGATTTAAGTCTGGAGAATTAGCTGGCCAAGCTAGCTTTTGATATCCTAGCCTTTTCCTAAGAATATTATAATAATGGTAGATATGTACAGGAGCATTATCCTCCATTATTATAATATTCCTATCAGGAAATTCTTCTATTACATCCTGTGTAAAAGGATAAAGAAGGGGGGGCAAAATTCGTTCCCAATAGATATACCAATCTATCCCACCTCTGCGATCAAGCTTCCTAACCTTGAGAACCGGATCTGGAAATGGAACTAGAAACCCCCCAGCTACTACCTGAGCATTTTCTTCTACTTCAACATCATATTTCTTTTGTAGAATTACTAGTGCCTTGTTCCACTATTGCATAGTCTCATAAGGGGTAGCATACATATAGTATGGAAGTTGATTTCCTTTTAAAATGTATTATATTAGCAATTATGTACATTAAAATAACAATAATAATAACAATAATAATAATAACAATAAAATAATAATAATAATAATAATAACAATAAAATAATAATAATAATAATAATAATCAATATAATTACCTGATTTACCATATAAGATAGCTTCCCAAAATATCACAGTTGCACCCTGTGCAAATTTTCGTTGAATGTTTTGTAGCTTGTAAGCCTCACCTGCACATCTTAAAACCCCATGGGCACGGTGGCAATGTAGGTTTCCTGTTTCAAAATAGGACTCTTCCGTAAAAATTACTGAGCTCCAATCCAGATTTCAGTAGAGGTTGCAGAAGGCAAGTCAGGCAGCTTTCTAGGCCAGATTGAGAATATGCTTTGTGGTTGGCTTTCGGTGAAATATTCCATTTGCTGCAAGGACTCAGGACACTGTTGGTCGACTAACATTTAAATTTGCTTTTATGTACATTTATGTATTAGCAAATTATATGTAAGTGTAACGTATTCGTAAGGTGCTAATCATGTTATTGGTAATAGATATAATAGTTGGCAGTTGGCCTGCTTTTCCAGAGAGAAGGTAAGAGCTGAGAACTAAAGGAGGCTTCAAGAGTGTACTGAGAAACAAAGAAGTAACCATTCAACCAAGTATATTGAAATACTGTCTGTCGAAGTCTGCCTTTTCCATCATGGAATCAGGTGGTCTTTAAATACACAAATCTGTTCATATCTAGCATGAACGACACTACTCAAAGGTATCCATTGATACACTTTGGTAAACCTAATTAAGTATTAAGCGATACTTAAAACAAAACATAAAACAAAACCAATAACCGAGTACCTGTACCGGTTATAGTAAGTAAATAAAAAAATAAAAATTTCCTGCTTCTGCAAGTTGAGAAAATGTTATTTGACAATGTTTTGAATCTTTTAATGCAGTTTTGATCAGGTGACTCTTTTGGACATCAGTAAGAGCCTGATTGGAACCCTTTACAGAATTAAGTAAACAAATCAGATTCTCTGTTGTGCAAAGATCAGATATGCCATTTTCACTTGCTCGCTGTTTAGCCGTCCTGATAATGTTTGAACAGTTACTTTTCAAGACCCTAGTTATCTTAGATATTTGAGCTAATATCATTTTATAAGGTCCTTCTAGCATCAAATATCCTATGACTTGACCTTGCTTGCTCAGAGATGTTGTTGGACTGTGTGGGACAGGTATTTTGGAACTGTATTGGAAGAATAGAGAAGTGTAGTTCTACATCTACGAGCATGAACGTCATATATTCTGATTGACTGACTAAGGTATCTATTCACTTTTGATTGGTTGTTGCCCTAACTCCACACTAATGCACTCCTATGCGCACTAATGCAGGGCTGGTCGTGTTCACAAACGTCTGGACAGGACGAGTATAAGGCGAGCCTAACCATCTACCATACGAGTGCGCGATGGTATGCGTCGACATGAAAAAAAGGATCAAGCGTCAATCACATGCAAAACCCGGAAACTTGCGAAGAAAAAAGCTACATAGGCCAGGCGGGGAGCATACGGCAGGCTAAAATCTCTGTCCAAAACCGGGAAACTCATATAGTGGTTACCCGTTCGTGTCATGCGGGGAGGAATATCCATCCGCATGCGAATGAAACATATGCAATTTTAATCTCTCTATGCAACGACTCCCGCGCACGCATTGGCCTCGGGTGCGCCATGCCCAAGGTCAAATGAGGATATAATTTAACATATGCTACCGTGCTCGCGCGTCCTTCCCACGCCTCTCTGCCTGACGAGCTTCCCGAGGAATGGGACGGGCACGGCGAGTCTGCATGCACTGTGCGAGTACTTGTACTCGTACAGTACTGTACTGTACAAGTACTCGTGGCCCAAGACGAAGTCGTTTCAGAATCCTCGGTCATCCATCCGTTGCGCAGAGCTAACTGCCGTCAAAATCATATACCGGTATTCCCCAGGAAGTTCATGTCGGTTTAGAACGAACGTGACACCTGCTGGTGTTCCCATACCGGAATAATTCGACGGGGCTCAAATTACTGCGGTAGCTGCCATCCAAAACAACTCCGGCTGCGCTTATCCGAGACATTCCGCTCGGATCCCTGGAAATCCCTGCATTGATGGCGATCGCCATCACGGCAGTGGTGAAGCAAACCGGATTGCATGAGGACTTGGGTGGAGTGAATAGGAAAACACCAGGTTTGGCGGATCATTCTAGATCAATTCCTCCCGTCTGTAGTATGGGTTTGCGGACAGATCAGAGGAAGATGCGGTTTAGGGACCTCTGTGGATGTTACATAATAAGGAGGGCCAGATAAGGAGGAGATGTCATGATTGTCGATACTTCCATCCCCAGTGTTGATATTACCCGTATGCAGTCAGCATGGTTTGAGACTAGGCAACTCAACATCCGACACGATATCCTCGAGTTGATACATCTAGTACTGTACGGGGTGAGCGCAGTGGTACCTGTAGAGTGGGCGGATTCTCTTGGAACTTTGAAGGGAGGTTGGAAAAGGTGTGGTCATAAACTTGGTTATTATATTCCACCTGTCATTTTTGAAATACCGGTGAACGGAAAGGATAGTTCCTTCACCCATATCCCCCCCCCATTCCTCCACACACACACACTCCCGCTGAGAGAATGGGAAAGGCGTACCTGGGTACCCTTTTCCGTAAATCGTGATAACTCCGCAGCAAATGGAATGATCCACCCCCATCCCTAAAACACACTGTAGAGAAACTCTAACCATCATATCATCCCCGATACACACGTGTGCGGCCTGCCGCAACTCTGATGCGAATTCGGTACCCGGTACCTTCCCGTGGCTACTCTAATTTTCCTTGAAGGAGGTTCTCGTCCAAGGCCCCCGACATTGAATCCCTTATACCATTATATTCTTTTTTTTTTTTTAGCAGGCCCTGCGAAGCTCACACCCCTAAAGAAAGCTGCAGGATCCTCTGCTCTAGTGAGAGCTAGCAAGCAACATGGTGTCTAGCAGATCGAGAGGTGCTTTGTGGTAAGGGATATAGAAGTAGACCGGTTGATTGGCTTTACGTCTAGCACAATTTAAAGGGTTGAGTGTGTGGGAAAGGCGAATAGAAGGTAGCAACTAGCACATCCCTCGCCCCAGGTATCATAGTTGAGACAGTGGGATGCAGATGTGGAGCCGGTGAGTAGGGTTAGACTCGGTCAGTGTGATTATTGTAGATTTTGTTGGCGATCGTGGAAGAATTGTCAGCTCCGCGTGACGACCCGGAATTGTACTTCGGGTATCATACCTACGGTCACAAACCACGATCTTGTTACATCTGCGCGACTCCAATAAGTCTCATTTGGAAACAAATCTCGGGGTTCCCTCTTTCAATCCGAGTGATCAACGATGAGGAACAAGAATCGCCACAGATCAAATCTATGTACCCAATTACTATCATACTCAAGAACAAGAACAAAAAAGCCGCTAGCTAAAGGATTGTATCAGAAAATCCCTAGGATTCACAAACAAAAAGCTTCACCTAGCCTCGTATCCAACATAAATCTAATGGTTACCCCTGTGCAACAGGAAAAATCCAAAACCGCTCCTGTTCGAAGCCAAAACTTTATACCCCATCCGGACCGCCACCAATAATCTACACCCAATGCTTGACTCCAAGAGAAAAAAAAACGGCCATTACTATTACCTAACTTCGGCGAAAGAAAGAGGGAGGTGAAAAAAAGACAGAACCAAGCTCCAATGCGCCCCAAAAAGGAACAAAAAAAATGTATAAGAAATTAAATCCAGACTGCCAAGAGCCAATTTTTAGCTCGCAACTCTCGAAGGCACCGGGCTACCCTGAGCATGTCTGTCCTTCCTCCTTCCGAAAAATATAGACAATTGCCTCTTCAGACTTCTCAACGGCCCACTCACATTCTCAATTGTCTTACTACGCGACGGCATCTGCGGCAGCGGCGGTAGCGGCCTCTCAGCAAGTTCCTTCGGTAACGGATCCGTCTTCATACTCTTCATACTATGCGAGGTATTCGGCCTCGGAAACAGTACTAATTTCTCCCTCTCGTTACCGCTTCCGTTCCGCCGTCGCTCGAGTTCCTGCCGCACCCATTCGTTTGTCCGGTTTTCCGCTCCGCCTGATGTCTTTGGCCGCGGGGATACGCGTACTAGTGATGGCTTGCGCTTTAAACCTACGGGTACCTGTATTGCGGATGATTCGAAGGGCTTCGCTTGGCCGATCTCCTCGGGGTTTAACAATTCTATTGGTGGCTCAGGCGTGCGTGCTGGTGTGCGGGGTGGTGCGTGGCATTTCGCTCCGAGGTTGGTTGCTGTGCTTGCTGGAGGTGAGGGTGTCCGGATTCTGCGAGTGTCGCACATGCTCATCTTTCTTGCCAGGGCAGTTTTGGAGAAGTTGTAGGGTGGCATGGTGCCATTTGAGGATGGAGGGGTCGGGGGCTTTACTATTGTCTTTGCTTGAACGAGGTCTTTTGGTGGAGGAGGGGACTCGGGGCTGATATCTGTGTTGGGTCCCAAGGAAGTCTCGGGTTTGTTGTTAGTGGTTCGGTTGAATGATTGGACCGCGTTCGAGGGGACGTAGGGCGATTTTTGATCTGGTTTTGGGCTAGGTGCCGGAGTTGCACTTCGTGACAATATTCCTGAACATGATCGGCGTAGCTCCAGCTCAGTTCGTGGGCTGAGAGGTGCCAGTGATGAGTATACGGGTAATGGCTTCTTAGAAGTAGTAGTGGTGGTAATGACAGTGGCTTCAATCCTCGGTGAGATATTCGTTTTCTAGAAACATATCGGTTAACTTCCTTTCGGGACTGTTTGCAGTTATACTAGAGTTGGGAAGAATCTGACTTACAATCGGAGCAGGTCTTGCGAACGCCTTTTGCCTCATTTTGACGACGACTCGAAAAGGAATCAAATAGGTTGTTTTTACGATGTGTGATAACGTTATGTACTTTCCTAAAGTTTTGTTTTTTGTGAAGGAATAGAATATACGCTCTGCGTATAAGAGAAATGAATGTCGAGCTATGATACCGGTAGAAGAATTCAAAGGAAGGACGGGAAAAAGAATGAAAAGAAGACAACGAAACGAACTCAAAACGAAGGAAAGACAGTGAGAGGAAGAAAAGTTCCAAGGAGACAATGTAATTAGGGGGCGCGCCCCCAGGTTTTCATATATTTTTCTCCAGGGGAAGGAGGGGGGGTGGTCATTTGGTGGTCCACAACAACAATGTCGGAGCCGACCACCAACCAGGGGATACACTGTATATTTTGTTGAAATGCACATCAATTGGGGAGTAGCGAAACGCCCTACTCTACGCGGTTAGAACTGCGTGCTGTCATTGGTTGGGGGGGCGTTGAGTTGCAAATTGAAGGTTGTTGACCACGGTTTCAGATGAAGCGGTTAGTGTTACCGACGCCCGTTGCTGGCGTTCCGGCCAGGATTGCTCACAGAGCCACAACAATTGCTGGGGAGTTTTTACTCGTACTCGAGTGCAAGCGGAAGCCTGTTACAGTATCTGTAGAAGAAAGGATAAAGGATGAAGAGAATACATGTTATGGTAGTGGCCATCCCCGGGGCACTTTGGTAAGATCACCAAGAAATTTTACTTGTATCATACTGTCTACCGCGAGGTGACCCAGCGACAAAGCAGAAAGGAGTTCTGTCCGCTGCTAGACGGAACCTAGTCTAGCACGGCATTCGCGAATTCTCTACTTGCAACCCCTAGAGCACACGTACGAGTACTTGGACAAGTACGTTTCCCCACCGTATGAAAGAGATCGTCGGTGCCGGTCCGTCAAAATTGTCTCACACTGTTCGCACTGTTCGTCATCCTCACTCTCCGGGCAATACAAGGCTGTGGACCTGTGGCTCTCTGCAAGGAAGGAGAAGCCTCCCTCCCCGCGATACAGCCCATAATGCCTTATCGTATCCCAATGCTACAAGTACAGAACCGATCTGCCACACCTGGGAAGGATCGTCGCATCTGCGATATGCCCGATATCATCCGGGGAAGGTGGAAGAAAAGCTTACCATGGTATCTCCCCTGAGAAAAAGAAGACTCGATTCTTACCACAGTACGAGTGCTTGTAAGCTACCGGTATGCAACAAACAGGGGGGCGAGGGGAGCCCCTTTGCGCAATCTCCTCTGTGCAACAACGTCTTGCGGATCAACCGCCAAAGGTTAAACTGACGCCTGCACTAGTACTGTACAGTTCTGTACCAGTATTTGTATTAGTACTCGAGCGCAATAAGACCCCAAATGAGCGGGGACTGGTAACGATGACATCGCACCGGAAAAATCGAACCAAATGCTGCGAGATCTGGTGTGTGGAATGGTATAATCTTTCTTCTATTGCCCGAAAGGGGTGATGCATAAAGTCATGGTGGCGGAGCAGGAGTTTGGGTACGAGGTGAGTGATCTACGGATTACTGTGCAGGACGCTACATGTCGTGCGATACCGGTACTCGAGTGCAAGTAGATTCAGCATGGAGCTGAAGGTGGCACTTGCGGGAATGCACGGGAGTGGGGGGAAGTGAATATAATGCAGGGGTTTTTGATCCATCCCGCATTCCGGTAAAATGTGGTCATCGGAACCCGTTAATTCGCAGCGGATATCATAGCAGCCATCTTATTATTTGTTAAAGATAGGTATAGCCAAGGGGGAAACTTATTGGTAAGGAATATTATACACCACTGGGCCGCTATTTGTTTTGTAATCTGCGCAAACGCTTCGAATACTCATAATTTATTATATCTTCCACCAAAACGTCCAATTTTACTCCAAGGGGATCGGCTTACCGGGAGCACAAGGTGCTCTCTTTGGAGGCGGAAATTTTTCAGAAACGGGGATATTTCGTAGGTGACCTGCATATGTGTGCTTCTAATATATAAATTGTTTATTTCCACCCCGGGCCGATTGTTAGATATCACTGTCAATGCCATCGTATAGCAGTTCAAACCCAAGTAGGAAGCACCCCGAATTGAGATACTGTCTTTCGTACCAAGCGGTTGGCCAAGTTGATCTGTGGTTCAATCCTCTCGTATTTTCCCGCAACTCCAAATACGAAGCGCGCTCGGCTTGTAAACGTTTTCACTTCAAGTGAGTGATTTGAAGCACTCTTGAGGCATTTCTTCCCTTCGACTAGTGTGTGAAACGGAGATCGAAGCTATACGAGCAACACCTCTAGTAGACCCGTGTTCGAGATACAGTACTCAACACGTTCTCCCGATGACTATATTGGGGGGCCAGTGTCCGTCTAAAGTATAGCTTTTGGAACATGGTGGAACATAGTTTTAGTACATCTGATCATTTACCACCGAAACCCACAGAATTCTCTCAGACAGCTATCTTCCCGCGCCGTTGGCACCAGTACCGTACGAGTACTCAAGCACAGTACAGGACACCGCATTTCCTTAAGGCACTCTACTGTGCCCGCGAGTTGGTGAGATATCCTGGAGTACAAATGGAGGTGCCAGGATCTTCGGAGTTGGGCCTAAATACCAGTTCTTGGAATTTTTGTGTCTGGAGACTTTAAGAATAGTTCAAGCACGTACACACCTGCGACGAATAATCACTCCCGAGAGATAAAAACCCCCGCAATTGAGACAGAAATTCCGAGACACCTTGGGCTCAGGTATGTTACCCGTTTTTCTCCACCGCTAACTAGCGTTTCAAAAACCTCCCCATGTGGGAGCACATGGGCCACAACTTCAGAGCATGACACACGAACCAGCCTTCATAGCCCTTCACACCCTCGCCCCGCAAAGAGCCTAAATAGAGCTACACCCGTCCGTGCAGGCTCGACGCACCACCCGGTCTGACGATACAACCCGCAAATTTATTGTAAAGGGTTCCACGAGAGGGTTCTATCGGGCCCTGGTAAAAACCTTACTGCGTTGGGGTCAAAATTTCCCATGATATCTCGACTGGTGTTTGAAAGTTAGGGACGAGCTCGGGCGGGGGCCGGTGGGAAAGGAAGGCGGATAGCTTCTCTTCGGAGCGTTCCTGGCTCAGGATCAGTTTTCTTCCTCTGCCCCTTAACTTACTCTAAGGTACCAACCGACGATACGGAATTTATTGTTTCCAGATCCCGTTCCAGGCTTGGAAAGCTCTGGCAGAGGGACTCAATGCCTAGAACAATAAACAACTTGAACAATAATAACGGATAAACATGCTCGTAAAAGTAGAATCACCTCTTGGAGGGAGGGGATTTTTTCATGACCGAGCATTGGCCACCAAACCTACTAGTACCCCACAATTGGGTAGTAAATTGGGAAGCAACCAACGCCCAATTCCGGGTACAGTGTATGAAGCTAATGGTTCAAGATAGCAAGATAGCTTAGTTATGTTAAGCACACTAGACAGAGAAGTATTTTACTCGGGGTGGAGCTCTCGTAGCACAGGGGTGCTGTTAGACACCTTACGGGGGTCTCTTGCTCTCAAGCACCGGTATCAAAGCAAATATATGGCGGTTGGGTAAACAGCGATACCCCGGTACTCGTACAGGCATGCTTTGGAAAATCAATCGTCATTCGGAACCGGCAGTTGGTGTTTAAGGGGCACTAAGAAACACTCCATAGTCATGTTTTACGCCAGGAATAGGTAACAGGGGATAGGGATTTGCCAATCTGTAGGCTAGATTTTTGGGCAGTTATCAACCCAGGACGCCTAGGGTCTGCTTTATCGTACGAGCTTCGCTAGGTAGCCCCTAGGGGTAAACCCCCCATTTTGGGAGCCGTGTGTCAACCTCCTCTTCTCTTATCCGTAAGGATGAAGAATATGTTACAGTAAACCAAGAAAAAGATCTGATAATATTATGAAGTAGTGCCATAAAATTGTTTTTGTTTCATAGCATCATAATATCACACTTGTTTCAATTTTTATATAATGGTAAATTCATATTCTCTCCTTTTTATCACAACCAACTTATGGACTCTCTAGGATTAATTGGTAGCTCAAAAAATGGCCTACAAGTAAAATAGAATAAAAATTAATAGGGAAAACATGCTAAGACTGGAATTCTTATCAGATATTTCATTGATCTTGAAGTCTCTTGGCACTAGTGGATAAGATAAGAGTAGATTGGCCAAAATTCGGGATTCGCTCCAAAGGGCTGCTTAGCGAAGCTGGTATGATACTGTACCAGTACCGTACTCGAGTACTCGAGTAGGGAGGACCCTGGGTATGATACCCAAGGTGGGGCAATCATATATATGCCTTCGTTCCGACCAATCAGGGGCGGGGGAGGTCTTCACTCCCCCTTAGTCCCTCCACCCCGTTCCGGGCATTCTCGTGTTTGTCGAGTTTTTAGGGTCTCAAACTACACTTTTACCGCGTGCCATCTTTGGCAGATGTAACAATACGTCGAAATCCACTGCTCTAGCAAAATCCATGAACACGTATCCTCCCCTTTCCGCATCTCTCGTGTGACACAGGAAAGGTACTAGTACTAGTACTAGTACAAGTACAGCTTGAACCCACCGCTAGAGCAGCTTGCCATCCCTATGCAAACCTTCAACGCTTCGGCTGAGGTTCCCCTTGGATATGCGTTACAACACTGTACTAGCACTGCGGTTTTACGGTTGGAGACGTCTCAGTCCTTTCGACAACGCAGTTGGGCAAGCAAGCCACAACGCGCACAGGAGTCCGCTGGTGGCCCGGCGCCGTGCTGGAGTATGCGAGCCCCTATCGAAACCCTAAGCCGGGGGAATATGATACTTTGGCCGGATGAGGGAAAATGCCCAACTTCGAACAGCTAAGGTTCCTCGACAGCTTTTTATTTCAGTTTTTCGATAGAGGGTAAACTAGAGGGGCGTTCTAAAGGGTTCGGCTTTTGGGAGATATAGGGGTTTGAAGTTAGGTGTGGCCAAATGTGGCACTTTGATATTAGCCGCTAAAATTGCCAAGAGGCGAGTTAACCGCAGTCGGAACCAATTAGCTAGCATGTACGAGTTTTAAAAATGAATGGTACTAGTGGTGCTCAGGCTTAAGGTTTCCCCCACCATACAGTATCGCTACGAGTAGTCGCCTCTGGATAATTCCCAACGTGTGATGCGGCATCCCCCGTTAGCCTACCGGTGAGACTCTTCCTACATGAGCTTTGTGCTCAAAAAAAGTTACAGGCTGGTTTGCGATGTTGGTTTTCAGTAGGAGCCCTGCCTTGACTCTTGTCGCCCCCGACAAGGTGACGACGGTACGGGAACCCGGCTCTGATCTACTTGTACGGTACGTACAATACTCTGTGATCCTCAAAATCTTGGTGCGGTCTCTTAGTTGGCGTTGGTTTTGATCGTCCATTACGCGCCTTTGGCACGCAATCAACTGTTGATGCCGCACATGGTTCTGGAGCCTCAAAACTAATCCAGCCAGCGAGTGATCTGGAATGATCGGGTATTGATTTCCTGCACTTTTCATCGCCAATATTTATCACTCGTGAGGCACCGTCTACCGGTACTCGTACAGTACACCGCGCAGGATAAATTGGTGAATACAAGAAGGTCAACAACGTTATTCCCCCGCAACACTCACCCCAACACACCACCCAACCGAGACGATCCCCACGAGGGCGTTTATAGATACTAACTCATCGCTAACACCAAAAAAACAACCCTCCCCCTTACCGTATATGGTACCCTACCCTCACTGATGGTTCTCCCCTAGCGGAAATTAAAAGACCGGGATAGCACCCTGATATACACCCACGGCAACGGTAGTGCAAGCCAACGGAACCAACGAATAAGTATGAGGAATACTGTTCAAAGTTTCCATAAGCGCACTGTTGGTTCAACCATCAAGATTGCTGTTCTTGAGAACTACGCATCCGGCTTCGGTACCGCTAAAGATGCTATTCCCTACAAGAATTCGAGCATCGAGGGGGGGTGTTGGCTGCGTCTTCCATATTTTGTACCACTAATTTATGACATAACCTGTGCCGAAACGGAGAGAGGTGAGTATCCGCTTCTGAAGTTGGATTGTTAGTGGGTTACTCTTAGGCGGCCTAAAGGGGTTGCGGGTAGGGTTAAACGGGGTGAGAGAGATAGGGTGGCACTTATCAGCATTCCCAGCCTAGTTATTGTCGTTGTTATCATACCATTGAGTGTACTGTACCCTTCTGGAAGTAGGTGTTTAAAATGGTTATGAAGTCTGTAGCATGAGTGGTATCGGTTCACCCGTCATAATTAGCGTTTGAGATTGAATTTATACCATTAAATTTTTGTATAATACAGTATAATACAGTATAAAAACTGTATTTTATTATTAATGTAATTTATGCTGTAACTGATCATGACGGGTTTACCGATCATGATAAACAACCAATATTTATTTAGCCACCCATGGATGAATTGATCTCCAAAACTCTATCTATGTTTGCCACCATCTCAGCAACCCTTGCTGCTCTTCTAAGTTCTTCTCTCCCTTCATCCTTTATTACAATCCTATCAAAACCCTGTATGTCCCCTTCAGACTCACCCTCGCTCCCACTATACCAACCATTCTCCTCCCCGGATATCTTAATAGAAGATCCTGTAGAATGGAACTCCCCATCCTCCTCAATAATAACAACTTTTTTTTGTAGGAGTTACTGGCTGTTCCATGTCCTTTGTATCACTCTGTTTTGCCCACCCCCACTGACCAGCTGCCTTGGCAGCCTTTAGAGCATCTGTAGCCTCTCTTACCTCTTGTAGTCATAATACCTCTTCAGTACCAATGACCCATGCTTTTGTGAGATGCCTGCAGTCTCCAGTCTTCAGCTTTGAGGTTTTTTGAACCTTTTCTTGCAACTGCTTATGTATTTCTTATTTAATTTCCTTCTCAATGTTCATTTGCTGAAGACCTTTAGATAAGAAGTCTATAATGGTCCATAATTCTCGTGCTAGAGTTGCTTTCCTTTTTACCATTTTAACTTCCCCTCTCACTAACAGGCATGTGTTGTGTGAGGTTTGTGGGGTGGTAGGTACTAGAATTGTAGAGGTTTTCCTGAAGCATGATTGCTTGGTCTTGCTTCTGGCATTCAAGATACATCTTAGATTTAAGAACTGTATATGCTAGGAGTACCAGGATCTGATGCCTAGGAACTACTCTAAGTAGGATAACCCCACTTAGAATCAGAATCTCTGGTCTCCAACACCCTCCTCTGGCCCCCTTATGGGGCCTGCATGTTGTCATATATATTTATCTCAGTTAGGTCCTATGACTATAAAGTAACAGAGTTTAAGGTGTACGTAGAATACCATATATATCACTGATGTCCATCCGACTGGATCCTGTTTGCAGTACATATGAGAGGGAACATTCGAATAACTCTGGGAAGTGGAGAAGAGTAAATCTGTCAACTACTTAGAGAGTTATTAGTCTTCAAGTATGTGACATCTTGGATAAGATGTAACCGGTACAGGTACTCGGTTATTAGTTTTGTTTTATGTTTTGTTTTAAGTATCGCTTTGATACTTGGTTTGTTTTAAGTATCATTTGATACTTAGTTTTATTTTATGTTTTGTTTTAAGTATAGCTTTGATACTTGGTTTGTTTTAAGTATCGTTTGATACTTAGTTTTGTTTTATGTTTTGTTTTAAGTATCACTTTGATACTTGGTTTGTTTTAAGTATCGTTTGATACTTGGATTTGTTTTATGTTTTGTTTTAAGTATTGCTTTGATACTTAAATTAGTTTCACCAAAGTGTATTGATTGATACCTTTGATTAGTTTCGTCCATGCTAGACATGAACAGATTTGTGTATTTAAAGACCGCCTGTTTCTATGATTGAAGAGGCAGACTTCGACAGATAGTATTTCAATATACTTGGTTGAATGGTTACTTTTTTGTTTCTCAGTACACCTCTGAAGCCTCCTTTAGTTCTCAGCTCTCGCCTCCTCTCTGGAAGAGCAGGCCACCTGCTAACTATTGTATCTAATACCGATAACGTGATTAGCACCTTGCGAACATATTATATTTTTTTAACCTCAGCAAGTTGTTAAGAACCTGTCCCCAGATTTAGGCCTGATCAACCTATCGATATCTACCTCAGAGCGCTAGCGGAGAGAAGCGGCAAAATCACGGCACATTCGGCTTTGTCTCAAATCCAAGAATAGAGTCTTTGATAACCAGGAGTGGGAAGCAAATCCTACGACAAGACCTTACAAGAAAGAAACAACCCTGGTGCTCTGCTAAGGAGCTGGTCGAACCTGCAAACACGGAAGATACACAACCTCCAGGAGAATTCCCTTCTACTCCAGCAAAGAAGCCTTCCTTTGAACCTCCAATCGACCCCAAATCCAGTAGCGAATCAAACATGGCTAGCACAGGAGGAGGGCCCTCTGGAGGAGGAAAATCTTGGGCTAGACCTGAAGAAGAGGAGGTACTCGCAGCATTTGAACCTCCTAAGGTTAAACTCCACCTTTCAGCGAAGTTTACAGGAGAAGGAAAAGACCTAAAACCCGAAGCCTTTGACCGGTGGGCGACGGAACTCACACACTATCTTCTCCTGCAAGGAAAAGATATGGAAGATCCTACAACTGGACTATACATTGGATCATTCTGTGAAGGAAAGGCAACTGACACATATTGCCAATACTATAAGGATTACGGCGGAAATGTGAGATTAAGAGGATCTATAGTCCTCGATTATCTGAAAGGACGATTCCAATCCTCAATTACCAACGACCTCCTATACAACAAATTCAACCAGCTCCAGCAAGTTAATGGAATGCATGTCAAGAGGATTACAGATGTAGCTATGGATCTATTAATATATAAGGACCGAATGAAGAAAGGAAGCATTTCCAACTATATCCTTAAGCGACGATTCTATGATACTATGCATCCTACCCTCCGACGAGAGGTTGAACTACTCGAGGAAGACCACGACGATATTGCAGTAATAATTACAAGAGCGGAACGAAAGGACGCTATCCTCTATGAGACTAAGGCATACAAAACTCAGTCATCTTCTGGCAGGCATAGCCAGCCACGACACAAACCCTCCAGCAACTCTGAAGACGATACCTCATGGGTTTTCAAGAAGAAAACCAAACCCTCCAAAGAATCGAGACGGCAGAAAGGAGAATGTTTTGAATGTGGAAAAACAGGACATATGGCAAAGAACTGCCCTACGAAGAAAGGGAAAGGAAAGGCGATTAAACTAGAAGCATTGGCCAACAATATTGAGAATAATAGTGATGATGCAGAACTCAGCGAATATGAGGAAATCCATATCGGATATATTGATATGGAGTGCAATAGTGTCTGACCTCTGGCTACATTTAAAGCACACACCGCCTTGGAAGGTACTATTCTGATCAATGGCAAGAAGGCTCGAGTCCTATTCGACACTGGCGCGATAGGAAGAGACATGATCAGCAATGCCTTTGTCTCTGTCTATGGACTCCCAACTCGAGACCTTAACCAACTCATACCAGTCAATATGGCAGTAAAGGGATCACAATCAACAAGCTATAAAATCTGTAGCGCAACTATTCGACTCAGTTCTGCCGTCCTACCTCTCTAGGAGATATTAGTTGGGAATCTAGCCAAGTACGATGCCCTGATAGGAATGCCATTCCTGAACCGCCACAAAGCTATAATCAGATGAGGGGATTCAACCATCGATTTTCCAGATCAAAAGGTCAGAGTTTCTTACAAGCCAACGAGTGGAGAGTAGCGAGCTGCAGTTTGTGAAGCAACGGCCCAACGCCTATTGGATGAATACTCTGATATTTTCCCTGATCAGATACACGAAGAACTACCACCTATGAGAGAAATGAACCACCACATTCGCCTTCGAGACCCTTCTAATCTTAAAAACTAACCCACCTACTCTATCCCTGACACATACAAAGGCCCACTTTATAATTGGATCAACCAACAACAAAGAAGAGGAGTCATCTACCGAGCAGAAGCCTCAGGTGCCGCTCCTATGTTTGTTCAACTAAAAAGAGATGGCAAGAGAATCCGCACCTTGGTTGACCTCAAACTATGGAATGAAAACACGGTTATGGACAGCTCCGCTATCACAAATCAAACCCAAATCCTGAATGCAGTTGGACGGGCTAGGTTCCAAAGCAAGATTGATCTACACGATGCCTACTTCCAAACAAGGCTAGATCCAGAATCTAAACGCTACAACAGTTTTAAAACACCCTTTGGAAGTTTTATTAGCTGAGTTATGTTACAAGGTGATATGAGTGCGCCTATCACCTTTATGCGAATTATGGAAAACCTCCTAAGCAAATACCTCTACTATTTTGTCTGGGTCTACATTGATGATATTCTCATCTTCTCGAACACCAAAATAGAACATGCCTACCATATAGGTTTGGTTTGTACCAAACTAAGGGAAGCTAAATTCTATGCTAGCAGAAACAAATCAATCCCATTCGCCGATAAGCTCGACATCCTAGGACATGTGATAAATGACGAAGGGATACATGCAGCTGCTGGAAAAATATCCTGTTTAACAGAATGGACAACACCACGGAATCAGAAGGAACTCCTGCGATTCCTAGGACTAGTGAACTATATTTTCCAGTTCCTACCACATCACGCCACTGTGACAGCACCACTCACAGACCTTACCGGCAATGCAGAATTTGTCTGGACCTGCACTCATGACCAAGCCTTTACCAACATTAAGGAATTGATTAAAAATGCCAATATTATACAACCTATTGACTACAGTAAACCAGAACCAATATGGCTGATTACTGATGCATCGGATGTAGGAGTTGGAGTATGGGTTGGACAAGGGGTCTCCCATGAAACGGCAAGACCGGCGGCATTACATAGCAGGAAGTTCACTAATTCGCAGATTAACTATGGAACGACGGACAAGGAAGCCCTCACTGTGACTGATGCTCTTGCCACTTTCAATCACATCCTGTTGGGCAATACCTTCACCATTGTCACTGACCATCAACCCCTTACTAACCTTAAAATGGAAAGGATTCCTGGAAGGAGAAGAACACGATGGATAGGAGAAATCAGCAAACACGATGCAAAAATCATCTATACCTCTAGAAGAATGAACTATTTAGCTGATGCTCTCTCCCGCCGATTTGAGAATCAAGAACTCACAAACCCTCCTCTCGTTTATGACCACACAAGACAAAGCGAAGACAGTCCTGACAACACCTCCTATGAACAATAACCATCGATGGCTACTGCCAGTTCTGCCGCTCTCTCCCATCCTTTCTCTTACACCATGTACCAAGCTGCCGGAACAGAATGAGGAAAAGACATTGATGTTGAGTGGAAAGACAATTGCACCCTCCGCAGTACACCTCCTCATGAACTTGAACAAAGCAGACTCCACTGGTCCCATTGTTACCTCGATACTTACCCCTTTCACTAGACTGAAATTAAATTCGGCAACAGATACCAGCGACTGTATTATACGTCTACTGACGATTCCAAAAATACCAGTTTCGACACCGCTAAAGAAGCAGAAGAGATAATCGATGAAGATGGAAAGACCCAACCTCCCATTACTTTTAATCCTGTCCCAACATGATACTAAGGTCTCGAAGAACTCGAACAAGCAGCAGCCTATGTGTATGCAATATCCTACCTACATCCCTCACAGTGAGCACTGCCATGCTCTCCTTCCATAATCGATTCACGACCACTATACGGTGGACCCTTACGAGTATACAACAATGAAACGATTTTTTCTGTCATACCTCCTACGATTCCCGAGCATCGCCGACAACTCTATGAAACTTTTGAAGAAGAAGAGAAAGCCCCTATCGGACCGAGAAGAGGATCTCTCATTGAGGATGAACGAGATGTTAGATCAACCACAGAAGAATTAACCTCCTCTTTCCGAAGCCAAATGATAGCAGGATATCGCCATGACCTGATCTACTTCAAAGATATAGATAGCTCTAGACACGGAGATCTCACCTCCTACAACATATCCAACGGAATGGTCTATACCAGTACCCGTTATGGTGAACATTGCCTATACATCCCGAAAGGCCATATGTTCAATGGAATAACTATTAGGGAATATGTCATCACCGAAATCCACAATAAAGGACACCACAGTGCGGACCGCAACCTCCAATATGCCTCAGAATATGTTTACTGGCCTGAAATGCGAAAGGACTTCTGTGATTGCGTCAAACAATGCGAACTCTGCCAGACAAATAAGGAACTAACACTACTACCTGAAGGGAAAATACAGACCCTCCAACTACCATGTGAAATATTCGAATCATATGCAATCGATTTCGCAGGACCATTCAACAAGTCTGCAGGATATGATACCATCTTGGTAGCAGTGGATCGATTTTCTGAATACACATGGCTCATACCAATGAAGGTTACCGATTTCTCAAAGGACACCTGGAATAATCTCCAATGACACCTATTTACCGCTTATGGGTACCCCATATCTATTGTCAGTGATGCTGATCCCCACTTCACCGGCAGATTCTGGAAGTAAACTGTGACCTCCCTCGGAATCAAACACATTATGGCTGCTCCTGGACATCATGAGACTAACAGCCAAGCAGAACGAGAAATCCTCGAAGTCAAGACCGGAATTAGGAACATGATCAATGAACGATAAACCAACTGGGAACCAGCCCTCATTGAGCTGGCTGCATATATCAATGCCGGATTTTCAGACACCTTGGGAATGTCTCCATACAAGGTAATCTTTGGCTGTCAATACCCTCTCCTACCTACAACCCTGTTTAAGAACTCCTCAGTCCCTGCCTCTGATGACCACCTAAACTGCCATCAAGCAATTCAGAATGTTGCCTTCCAAGCTGTTAAAGCTGCCCGATTCTGAAGTACCACTACTGCTCAGAAGCGACGACGCAAATATGTCCCTATCCCACCAGGTGATATGCTCATAGTACATGGAAACATGTTCATTACTAATGTTGGACGCAGCAAGAAATTACAACCCCGATGGCGAGGATCCTTCAAAGTCTTATTCTTTGACGAGCATACAGAAAACTACACTGTTCAGATGGATGGACGTATGTACTATTGCAATACTGCCGTTTTCCATGCCTCAGCTGTCAAGCGATTCTACTCAAATAACGACTCCAAGTTCCCTGGAAGAACCCACTCTCGACCTGCACCTGTTATCATTGACAAGAAAGATGAATGTGAAGTTGAAGAAATCCGAGACCACCACCTTTGGCATGGAAATAATCAGTTCCTGGTCAAATAGAAAGGTTATCCGACGAGCGAAAACGGCTGGGAACCACTAGAAGGACTAGAGCACGCTATGGATATGGTGAATGAATGGTGGAAGGACAACATGCCAAACGAATCCCTCTCTCCAACGATCAATTACATCACAATGTACTAGATACCAACCATGCCTGAGACGGAGCAATGGCAGATGGAACTTGAAGCAAGAAATGGGTTTTGGGCACCATACTTTGAGTCGGAATTTGAAAGCAGCGATGAGGAAAATCAAGCTATGGAGCAGGTTCTGGACAACCTTATCTGATCAACAATTACCATCCGAATACCATAGCGATGTCAAACTATGTGGAACTCAATGTGAGGCTGCGACAACAGATTGTTGGACTGTTGTTGAACTGCGATGTTATTCAACTTGAAGACTACTTTGAAATCCTTTGGATAGACTACTGACCTGATTGCGACCACGCTTGGGTTGATGTACAACATGAATCTGGTATTCGTGACTACTGTGATTTACATTTCTTTGCGTCTAAATGTTTTCTTAGGATTTCTTCTTATCCCTGGTGTGACACTTATGATGAAGAATTCATAGCGGAAACTGAAGCTCTTAGTTTCTCAGACTCTGCTTTTGATAATTATTAGGTTTTGTTTGTTTAAACAGTTGTTTTGTTTTGGGGAATGTAACTGGTACGTGTACTCGGTTATTAGTTTTGTTTTATGTTTTGTTTTAAGTCTCGCTTTGATACTTGTTTTGTTTTAAGTATCGTTTGATACTTAGTTTTGTTTTATGTTTTGTTTTAAGTATCGCTTTGATACTTGGTTTGTTTTAAGTATCATTTGATACTTGGATTTGTTTTATGTTTTGTTTTAAGTATCGCTTTGATACTTAAATTAGTTTCTTCAAAGTATATCGATTGATCCCTTTGATTAGTTTCTTCCATGCTAGACATGAACAGATTTGTGTATTTAAAGACCACCTGTTTCTATGATTGAAGAGGCAGACTTCGACAGACAGTATTTCAATATACTTGGTTGAACGGTTACTTTTTTGTTCCTCAGTACACCTCTGAAGCCTCCTTTAGTTCTCAGCTCTCACCTCCTCTCAGGAAGAGCAGGCTACCTGCCAACTATCGTATCTAATACCAATAATGTGATTAGCACCTTGCAAACACGTTACATAAGAGCTGTAAGTAATGGGATGTTTTTGCTCAAAGATATGGTATTGAATGTTAAAGGATTTCTACAAGAAACCAATACATTTGCACCCACTTTGTGATAACTAGAAGAGTCTAGAACTCTGAGAAATACTTCCACAGAAAGCCAATGGACTTCACGGAGTGTTACAACTAGGCCCAGAAATGTATTGTGGTTGCAGGAATGATTTCCAATAGTAGAACAGTGACTGAAACCCTATTATCCAGGGCAACTAAGAATTGCCAACAGAGAGATTATCTGCTAATCCAGTATAAGAGCTACCCAAGAATTAATAGAAAGTCATCTGGAAGATATCTGTATGTTGGATCCGGAGTTATAGAGGTCTAAAGTCAGGCAATCTAGAAAGATTGAATTTACAACTACTTCTGCAAATACTAACCCACAGATAAAACTAATCATTTTATCAATAAGGGAGACTGTTGTGGCCAATACTGTTTGACTTGAGAACTAGACTATAAGTTTAAAGACTCTGAAGATTGGATAATTACTATTGGGAACAATATAGTTCCTAGTTAGTAAAATAGTAATAGCTGAATAGGATGTGGTCATTTTCATGGTCTCCAGGTGTTCACACCTTGAAGAATACTCAACGTTGCGAGTTATAACCAGAGAGGTACCTAATTGTATAATAGATAAATATAGTCCATGAATACTCAGATATGGAATATAAATATCGAAGTACCTCCCAAGCTTTTAGACAGCATCAAGCAATGGAGAAGAGACCTTAACAATATAATATTGTTCTTACGATTCTATTCTCCTTTACCTACCTCACCTTTCTCTTAGTATTCATAAATAAAACAAGTGTATTTTGAGCCTGCCTAGACAATTTCTATCTATAGTAATGAATCTTGGTTGGCCTAAACAACTCTGAG
>NW_003298819.1:590617-597187 GCF_000151645.1 Tuber melanosporum | reverse complement strand
ACCGCCGGATTGTCACTACCGGCCTCTGCGCCAGTCTGTTCGGCGCCTCTTATGCCCATAAGACATTTTTTCTGTATATGCATGTTTCTGTACAGGCAGCAATATTCTGTATATTAATTGATTAATAAAATCTTCATTAATTTAAATTTCATGCTTTCTTACCATAGAAATTCTTCTTTTTTTATTCCTTTTTTCCCCTTTACTATCCACTAGCACTCATCTAAGCCTGCACTATAGTAGTGCTGTAGGGAGTCAAGTAATCCAACATCTAGAAGCTGCAGAAGGTATATTGAGTAGGAGCGAAAACATATTAGAATTACTTAGTGGGAGTGGTAAAAGTTGAAGAACTCCCAAGTAAGATGTGAAGTATGTCCATCGAGTAGTAGTAACTTGTTTTTTCCTTTTATTCTATTCAAATTTCTCCTCTTAGCTTACAGTATAAGTAGAATAAACTTCCAAAAGCTGGTTAGATAGGTCTGTAGCTTAGTCGATAGTTATATAGTATGATTAAAGTACTTACATGTTTACCATTGAGGGTTTAAAGTTCTTCTCTTGCTACTCCATCTCTAGTTCTTGATTAGTCCAACTTTTTTTTGAGTAGGAAAAAGTAGCCATGTCTCCTTTCTGCAGTACTGGGTACCATCCCAGATAATGTACTTTACCTTTATTGATAAGTATTGGGGGTAAGACAATTCCTGCTGCAGAAACAGCCTCTATTACTGTTACCCATTCCTAGCTTCCATCATATGTTAGTTTAGAGCTTTTTTTCTCTTTTCTACCTATTACTTTACATCTTTCTCCCTTCTCCATCATAAATCCTTTCTAATCTATATTATACAAATTCTTAGGTAGTATTATATAGTACTTGATTGGGTACAATAACTATATTCCTTCATTAGTAACTAATAATTGAAAAATAATAGCAGGAGAGAGTCCCTTTATAAAATAGTCTCTCAGGACCACTAGGTTGTTTGCCAATGCCCGCTGTCGATCCAATCTACTGCTAAACCTGCTTGCTAGTTCAGGGTTTCGATTTAAGAAGAGTTTTAACTAATACCTTTCTAACTTTTACTGGCTTGCATACTTTTAAACAAGGTACTTGGCTATCTGCTTCACTAAGTTAAGTTTGAGCAGAAATCTCCAGTCATCCAAGTGGTTACACTACTATACAATAGCCTTTTCTTCCTGCTTAGTAAATAATTGCATAGGTATGTAACTTACTTTGTGGTCCTGTGTTAGGTGAAGACAGCCTGATAGACTTCAGAGTTGTCTAGGCCATCCAAGATTCAGTTCTGTAGAAGGAGATTGTCTAAGAAGGCTCAGATTGTGCTCATTTTGTTTATGACTACTAAGAGCAAAGTAAAGTAGGTAAAGTAGAATAGAATCATGAAGACAATATTATATTGTTAAGGTCTCTTCTCAGTTGCTTGATGATGTCTCAAAGCTTGGGAGGTACTTCGATATTTATATTTCATGTCTGAGTGTTCGCAGACTACATCTATCTATTATACAACTATGTACCTCTTCTGATTATAACTTGTAATGTCAGGTATTCTTCAAAGATACAAACACCTAGAGACCCTGAAAATCACCACATCCTCTTTGGTAATTATGACATTGCTAACTAGGAACTGCGCTGTTCCTAATAGTAATTACCCGATCATCAGAGTCATTAGACTTATGATCTAGTACTCAAGTTGAACTGAGTAGCATTCAATTATCTCCATCATTGATGAAATGATCAGTTTCATCTGCGGGTTGTATCTGCTAAGATAGTCATAATTGCAATCTTCTTGGGTCGCCTGACTTTAAACCTTCATAACTCTATATTCAACTGACAGATATCTTCTGGAGGACTTACTACCAATTCGGAAGAGGCAATTCTACCGAATTGATACAGAATTCCTTGGTCAGCAACTTTTGGTTACTCTGGGTAACATGGTTTCAATTGCCATTCTAGTATTGGGAATCATTCCTGCAACCACAGCACATTCCTAGATCCAGCTATAATACTCCGTGAAGTCCATTGGCTTTTGTAGTAGTATTCCTCAGAGTTCCAGACTCTTCTGGTTATTGTAGGATGGGTACGAATGTATTAGTTTCTCATTGAAAGCCTTTACCATTCAATACCATATCTTAATGTGAAAATGTCGTGTTACTTATGGCTTATGCCGAAAATGTCACAGCTTCAAAGCCTAGTAACTCTCTGAGTAGTTGATGGATATTCTTTGTTCCACTTCCCAGACCTAGCTGAAGGTGCCCTCTCATATACCCTGTAAACAGGATCTGATCAAATAGACAGCAGTGATGTATACAGTGTTATACCTACACTTTCAATTCTGTGACATTATAGTTATAGGACATAACTGAGATCAATATGTATGATGATGTGCAGGCCCCGTAAGGAGGCCAGAGGAGGGTGTTGGAGACCAGAGATTCCAATTCTGAGTAGGGTTACTCTACTTAGGGTAGTTTCTAGGTAATGGATCCTGGTATTCCTATCATCCTGGACTCCATTGGGTTGGTCCCGTAAAGTAGAATATTGTACACTATACTTCTCCCCAATACCTATCATTGAGGTATTTCCACTCTTTTAGTAGGTTGATATTGCAAGCTGGATGTTATTTTCATGCTTTAATTGATGTGCTGCATTTCGTTAAGATATAGTGTGTGGATTAGGTATTCTTACTTGCTGGCTAGATGCTGTGTGCTTCTCTGGGTGAGGGCAGGATAGTTGTCTTAGCACTGATCGGTTTCACTGTCATGGTTTGTTACACCATAAATTATTTTAATGATGTATTTTATTTAACATCTCAAAATTAGTACAAAATATTTTATCCAAGTTCCAGTAGCACAGCTATTTAGAATATGGAAAATCCTACTTTCAATTGTAAAGTGTAAGGTTATAAATATGAGCTTGTTGCTATCTAGTTATTTTTCATCAATATTGTTATCCTGCAGCTTCTTCAATCTCCAAGCCTGAATACCAACTGATTGGCCCTTGTTATAATTTAATAAAAAGTTGTGCTCTACTATAGAAGATCTGATGTAATCAGCTGCAGGTTCTTCTAGGCTAATTTCACACCCAGTCTTTTTCCCATTTGTATTTCTCTCTAAATTGTCAATAATAATATTAGTAATTATTATTGGGTTAGAACTTAGGATTGAAGATGTAGGATAAAGGTTTTTAGAGCAGGTATGTGTGGAGGTACAACGTATAAGTTTTATAGATTTTGCTAGTAGGGGTCTGCTGGAGATAGGGGAATCAGTGCAGCAAATCTGTTATAGTAGCTTGGCTGCTTGTATGACTTGGCGGTATGTGAGAGTGAAGAATTTTCATGTCCATGCTAGTGGATGTGAAGACAAATTTGAAAAAACTTCACAAAAGCTTCATGATCGGCAAGCTATTACCAACCTTCAGATAAAGCAACTTTTATTTCTCTTTCCACTCAGTAAGTTGTAAGATGTCTGCTACTCCTCCACCACTCTCGAGCCTACCATCCTAACTAGCTCTGAAGACCACACATCTGATTCAAGATCAGAGGCATGACTGTCAGCTGCTGTAGTGTATTGACTGGAGATATGCAAAGATCTAAGAGCATACTGGATTTTCCATTCAGTAGATTGGGTATGTATACTCTCCAAGTTTTGCTTGGCCATCAATTCCTAAAAAGTGATCTGGTCATCCTCCAGTACTTATTTAAGCTCAAATTGAGGATCTCATTGCCTATGTCTGTAGGTCAGCAAGAAATAGACATCTCTCCTATGAACAGCTAGCTGCTGAGCAGGATTTTGGAATAGGAAGAACTGTAATTCAGGTAGCATTGATAAGAGAAGGGTTTCACAGATGGCTTGCAATGAGAAAACCACCCATCTCAGAATGAAACCATATTATAAGACTTCAATGGACCCAAGAACATGCAGACTGGACAGGAGAGTAGTGGAATTCCATCTTGTGGACAGATAAAAACTGGATCATGGGTGGGTGGCATACTAGGACTTGGGTTACAAGAAGGATAGGGGAGGAATGAGATTCAACATGTATAGTAAAAAATCTTCAGAAAAGGAGGGGATGGATATTTTAGGGCTATTTTCATGGTGATATGCAAGGTCCTGGGATATTTTAGGAGAAGGATTGTGTAACCGGTACGGGTACTCAGTTATTGGTTTGTTTTTATGTATCGTTTGATACTTGGTTTTGTTTTATGTTTTGTTTTAAGTATCGCTTTAATACTTGGTTTGTTTTAAGTATTGTTTGATACTTGGTTTTATTTTATGTTTTGTTTTAAGTATCGCTTTGATACTTGGTTTTGTTTTATGTTTTGTTTTAAGTATCATTTTTGATACTTAACTAGTTTTACCAAAGTATATCGATTGATACCTTTGATTAGTTTCGTTCATGCTAGACATGAACAGATTTGTGTACTTAAAGACCACCTGTTTCTACGATAGAAGAGGCAGACTTCGACAGACAGTATTTCAATATACTTAGTTGAACGGTTACTCCTTTGTTCCTCAGTACACCCTCGAAGTCTTCTTTAGTTCTCAGCTCTCGCCTCCTGTCTGGAAGAGCAGGCCACCTGCCAACTATCGTATCTATTATCGATAACGTGATTAGCACCTTGCGAACACGTTACATTTTTTTAATCTCAGCAAGTTGTTAAGAACCTGTCCCCAGATTTAGGCCTGATCAACCTATCAATATCCACCTCAGAATGCTAGCGGAGAGAAGCGGGAGAATCACAGCACATTGGGCTTTGTCTCAAATCCAAGATAGAGTCTTTGATGACCAGGAGTGGGAAGCAAATCCCACCGCAAGACCTTACAAGAAAGAAAAAACCCCAGTACTCTGTTAAGGAGTCGGGCCAACCTGCAAATACGGAAGATGCACAACCTCTAGGAGAATTCCCTTCTACTCCAGCAAAGAAGCCATCCTTTAAACCTCTAATTGACCCTGAATCTAGTAGCAAATCAGATATGGCTAGTACAGGAGGAGGGCCCTCTGGAGGAGGAAATACCCAGGCTAGACCTGAAGAAGAGGGGGTACCCACAGTATTTGAACCTCCTAAGTTTAAACTCCACCTCCCAGTGAAGTTTACAGGAGAAGGAAAAGACCTAAAACCCGAAGCCTTTGACTGGTGGGTGACGGAACTCACACACTATCTTCTCCTGCAAGGGAAAGATGTGGAAGACCCAACAACCGGACTATACATTGGATCATTCTGTGAAGGAAAGGCAACCAATGCTTACCACCAATGCTATAAGGATTACGGCAGAAATGTAAGATTCAGAGGATCTATAGTCCTTGATTACCTGAAAGGCTGATTCCAATCCTCTATTACCAATAACCTATACAACAAATTCAACCAGCTCCAGCAAGTTAATGAAATGCATGTCAAGAGGATTACAGAGGGAGCTACAGATCTATTGATGTATAAGGACTGAATGAAGAAAGGAAGCATTTCCAACTATATCCTTAAGTGACGATTCTATGATGCAATGCATCCTACCTTCTGACAAGAGGTAGAACAACTCGAGGAAGACAATGATGATATTGCAATAATAATTGCAAGAGGAGAATGAAAGGACGCTATCCTCCATGAGACCAAGGCATACAGGACATAGACACCCTCTAGCAGGAATAGCCAACCACGATACAAACCCTCCAGCAACTCTGAAGACGATACCCCATGGGTTTTCAAGAAGAAAACCAAATCCTGCAAAGAATCGAGACAGCAGAAAGGAGAATGTTTTGAATGTGGAAAAACAGGACACATGGCAAAGAACTGCCCTACAAAGAAAGGGAAAGGAAATGCGATTAAACAAGAAGTATCGGCCAACAATATAGAGAATAATAGTGATGATGCCCAATCCAGTGAATATGAGGAAATCCATATCGGATATATCGATGTGGAGTGCAATAGTGTCTGACCTCCGGCTACATTTAAAGCACACCCCGCCCTGGAAGGTACTATTCTGAACAATAGCAACAAGGCTCAAGTCCTATTCGACACAGGCATGATCAGAAGGGACATGATCAGCAATGCCTTTGTCTCTGTCCATGGACTCCCAACTCGAGACCTTAACCAACCCATATCAGTCAATATGGCAGTAAAGGGATCACAATCCACAAGTCATAAAACCTGCAGTGCAACTATTCGACTTGGCTCTGCCATCCTACCCCCCCAGGAAATGCTGGTCGAAAATTTAGCCAAATATGATACCTTGATAGGGATGCCATTCCTGAATCGCCACAAAGCTGTAATCCGGTGTGGGGAATCAACTATTGATTTCCCAGATCAGAAGGTCACAGTTTCCTGCAAGCCAACAAGCGGAGAATACCGAGCCGCAGTTTGTGAAGCAATGACCTAACGCCTATTGGATGAATACTCTGATGTTTTCCCTAATCAGATTCCTGAAGAACTACCACCTATGAGAGAAGTGAACCATCCCATTCGTCTTCGAGACTCCTCTAATCTTAAGAACCAACCTACCTATTCTATCCCTGACGCATACAAAAGTCCACTATGTGATTGCATCAACCAACAACAAAGAAGTCGAGTCATCTAC
>NW_003298819.1:583971-590467 GCF_000151645.1 Tuber melanosporum | reverse complement strand
ACAATAGTGATCGTAGAGATCAGCGTTGCGTCTTGTAAGCTTCTATGTTTGTTCAATCCAAAGCAGATGGGAAAAGAATCCGCCCCTTGGTTGACCTCAAACTACGGAATGATAACACGGTTATGGACCGGTCCGCTATCCTAAACCAAACCCAAATCCTGAATGCAGTTGGACGGGTTAGATTCTGAAGCAAGATTGACCTAAGAGATACCTACTTCCAGACAAGGTTAGATCCAGAAAGTGAATGCTACAACAGTTTCAAAACACCCTTCGGAAGCTTCATTAGCTGAGTTATGTTACAAGGTGATATGAATGCGCCCGCCACCTTTATGCGAATTATGGAAAACCTCCTAAGTGAATACCTCCACCATTTTGTCTGGGTTTACATTGATGCTATTCTCATCTTCTCAAACACCAAAATAGAACATGCCTATCACATAGGTTTGGTTTGTACCAAACTAAGGGAAGCTAAATTCTATGCTAGCAGAAACAAATCAATCCTGTTTGCCGATAAACTTGATATCCTAGGACATGTTATAGATAATGAAGGAATACATGCAGCTGCTGGAAAAATATCCTGTTTAATAGAATGGACAACACCCCGGAATCAAAAGGAACTCATGCGATTCCTAGGACTAGTCAACCATATCTCTCAGTTCTTACCACACCATGCTACTGTGACAGCACCACTCACAGACCGTACTGGCAATGGAGAATTTGTCTAGACCCACACTCATGACAAAGCCTTTACCAACATTAAGCAATTGATTAAAAACACCACTGTTATATGACCTATCGATTGCAGTAAACTGTACCTGATATGGCTGATTACTGATGCATCGGACGTTGGAGTTGGAGTATGGGTTGGACAAAGAGCCTCTTATGAAACAGCAAGACTGGCAGCATTACACACCAGGAAGTTCACTAATTCACAGATGAACTATGGAACGACGGACAAGGAAGCCCTCGCTGTAATTGATGCTTTTGCCGCTTTCAACCACATCCTGATGGGCAATACCTTCACCATTGTTACTGACCACCAACCTCTCACTAATCTTAAAACAGAAAAAATACCTGGAAGGAGAAGAACACGATAGATAGGCGAGATCAGCAAATACGATGCAAAAATCATCTATACCCCTGGAAGAACGAACTATTTAGCTGATACTCTCTCCTGCCTATATGAGAATCAAGACCTCACAGACCCCCCTCTCGTTCATGACCAGACAAGACAAAGCAAAGACAGCCCTGACGACACCGCCTATGAACAAGAACCATCGATAGCTACTGCCAGCTCTACTGCTCCCTCCAACCCTTTCTCTTATACCATGTACAGAGCTGCCAGAACTGAACGAGGAACAGACATTGATGACGAGTGGAAAGACAATTGCACCCTCCGCAGCACACCGCCTCACAAGCTTGAACAAAGCAGACTCCACTGGTCTCACTGTTACCTCTATACCTGCCCTTTTCACTAGACTGAGATTAAATTCGGTAACAGATACCAGAGACCGTACTATATGTCTGCTGATGATTCCAAAAACACCAGCTTCGATACCACAGAAGGAGCAGAAGAGATAATGGATGAACATGGATCGACCCAACCTCCCCTTACTTTTAATCCTGTCCCAAGACGACACCAAGATCTTGAAGAACTCAAACAAGCAGCAGCTTACCTGGATGCAATATCTTACCTACACCCTCCGCAGTCAGCTCCGCCATCCTCTCCTCCTATAATTGATTCACGACCACTATATAGTAGACCCTTACGAGTATACAATAAAGAAACCATTGTTTCTGTCATGCCCCCAACGATTCTGAAGCATCACCGACAGCTATACGAGACCTTTGAAGAAGAGAAAGCCTCTACCGAACCGACAACAGGATCTCTCATTGAAGATGAACAAGATATTAGATCAACTACAGAAGAATTAACCTCCTCTTTCCAAAGCCAAATAATAGTAGGGTATCGCCATGATCCAATCTACTTCAAAGCTATGGATAGCTCCAGACATGGAGACCTCGCCCCCTACAACATATCTAACGGAATGGTCTATACTAGCACCTGTTATGGTGAATATTACCTATAAATCCCGAAAGGCCATATGTTCAATGGAATGACTATTAGGGAATATGTCATCACTGAAATCCACAACAAAGGACACCATAGGACGGACCGCAACCTCCAATATGCCTCAGAATATATTTACTAGCCTGAAAGGCGAAAGGACTTCTGCGATTTCATCAAACAATGTGAACTCTGCCAGGTAAATAAGGAGCGAACATAACTACCTGAAGGGAAAGCGCAGACCCTCCAACTACCATATGAAATATTCGAATCCTATGCCATCAATTTCACAGGACCATTCAACAAGTCCGCTGGATATGACACCATCTTTGTAGCTGTGGATCGATTTTCTGGATACACATGGCTCATACTAAGGAAGGTTACCGACTCCTCCAAAGACACTTGGAATAACCTCCAAAAATACCTATTTACCCCCCATAGGTACCCCTTATCTATTGTCAGCAATGCTGATCCCCATTTCACCGCTAGATTCTGGAAGCAAACCTTGACCTCCCTCGGAATCAACTACATTATGGCTGCCCCAGGACATCATGAGACTAATGGCCAAGTAGAATGAAAAATCCGCGAAGTCAAGACTGGAATTAGGAATATGATCAATAAACGATAAACCAACTGGGAACCAGCCCTCATTGAGCTGACTGCATATATCAATGCCAGATTTTCAGACACCTTGGGAATGTCTCCATACATAGCAATCTTTGGCTGTCAATACCCTCTCCTACCTACAACTCTATTTAAGAACTCCTCAGTCCCTGCCTCTGATGATCACCTAAACCGCCATCAAGCAATTCGGAATGATGCCTTTCAAGCTGTTAAGGCTGCCCAATTCCGAAGCACCACTACTGCTCAGAAGCGACAACGTAAACATGTCCCTATTCTACCAGGTGATATGCTCATAGTACATGGAAACATGTTCATTACCAATGTTGGACGCAGCAAGAAATTACAACCACGATGGCGAGGACCTTTTAAGGTCTTATCCTTTAATGAGCATACCGAAAACTACACTGTTCAAATGGATGGAGGTATGCACCGCCACAATACTGCAGTCTTCCACGCCTCTGCTGTCAAGCGATTCCACCCAAATGACGACTCCAAGTTCCCTGGAAGAATCCACTCTCGACCTGCACCTATCATCATTGTTAAGAAAGATGAATGGGAAGTTGAAGAAATCCGAGACCACCACCTTTGGCATGGAAATGATCAGTTCCAGGTTAAATGGAAAGGTTATCCAACTAGCGAAAACAGCTGGGAACCACTGGAAGGATTAGAGCACGCTATGGATATGGTGAATGAATGGTGGAAAGACAACATGCCAAATGAATCCCTCCCTCCAATGATCAATTACATCACAATGTGCTGGACACCAACACCGCCTGAGACGGAGTGATGGCAGATGGAACTCGAAGCAAGGGATGGGTTTTTGGGCACCATACTTTGAGTCAGAATTCGACAGCAGTGATGATGAAAATCAAGCTATGGAGCAGGATCTCGACAACCTTATCTGATCACCGATCACCATCTGAATACCATAACGATTTCAAACTATATGGAACTCAATATGAGGCTGCGACAACAGATTGTTGGACTGTTGTTGAACCACGATGTTATCCAACTTGAAGACTACTTCGAAATCCTGTGGATCGACTACTGTCCTGATTGCAACAACACTTGGGCTGATGTACAGCATGAATCTGGTATTCGTGACTACTGTGATTTACATTTCTTTGAGTCTAAATGTTTTCTCAGGATTTCTTCATGTGCCTAGTGCTACACTTGAGATGAAGAAGAAATGGCGGAAATTGAAGCCTTTGATTTCTCAGACTCTGCTTTTGATGATTATTAGGTTTTGTTTGTTTAAACAGTTGTTTTGTTTTGAGAAATATAACCGGTACAGGTACTCGGTTATTGGTTTGTTTTAAGTATCATTTGATACTTAGTTTTGTTTTATGTTTTGTTTTAAGTATCGCTTTGATACTTGGTGTATTTTAAGTATCGTTTGATACTTGGTTTTGTTTTATGTTTTATTTTAAGTATCACTTTGATACTTGATTTGTTTTAAGTATCGTTTGATACTTGATTTTGTTTTATGTTTTGTTTTAAGTATCGCTTTGATACTTGGTTTTGTTTTATGTTTTGTTTTAAGTATCGTTTTGATACTTAATTAGTTTTACTAAAGTGTATCGATTGATACCTTTGATTAGTTTCGTTCATGCTAGACATGAACAGATTTGTGTACTTAAAGACCGCCTGTTTCTACGATAGAAGAGGCAGACTTCGACAGACAGTATTTTAATATACTTGGTTGAACGGTTACTCCTTTATTCCTCAGTACATCTTCGAAGCCTCCTTTAGTTCTTAGCTCTCACCTCCTCTCTGGAAGAGCAGGCCACCTGCCAACTATCATATCTATTATTGATAACGTGATTAGCACCTTGCGAACACGTTACAGATTGGGGGTCTATCAACTCAGAAACCTACTGTATACATACTGCACATATTATTCATAGATATATGGAATTGTGTCAGCAGGATGGAATTTATTTAAGGCTTATACAGGATGGAGCCCCAGGGCATGCTGTATGAGATCTAGCTACTGAGCTTCAGGAAAGAGGCATTGAAGCCATTTACTTGCCCCCTTTCTCACCTGACTTGAATCCTATTGAGAAAGTATGGCATATCATGAAAAACTATTTACAGGATAATCTTTCAGAGAATCTGATATAAAATAGATTAAGGGATGCAGTTAAGAAAGCTTGGGGTTCTTTTGGACAGCATGAATTTAGTAAGCTGATAGAGAGCATGATGGCCAGGTGTTAAGTGGTTATTAAGGCAAATGGCCTCTTTATGAAATATTAGATATGTACAAGTAGAATAAACCTTATGACGCCATATCTTTATGTTGCGCTGTACATTCATAACTTCTGTTCAAGTTGCACCCCTTGGAGAGCTCCAAGCCGCTATACTTGATTTGTTGCGCTTACCCCCCTGTCTGCAGCAGACCCCTGCTAGCAAAATCTACAAAACTTATACGCTGTACCTCCATATTGTATGTATGGTATAAAATTTATTGTCAAAAATACAGCATTTTATCATAATATACGTATTTTTAAAACCCCTAGTCATAATAATACTAAGAAATCTTCGCTAACTCTCCACTTCTTACCAAGTCTTAGAGATGGGATGGGGCAAACTTGATCTGACCCCGATCACCTGTCAAAGCACAATTATCCGCCCAAGCTTCTGTAAAGAGTTGGGTCCCGATGTTATCAACCGGCGCTGAGAACTTTGTGATGACCAAGCTCTCGATCCTAATATTCGACTTTCCCAGCGTCTTTAATCCGACACCAGGCAAAGCTGCGATCCATCAATACCAGTAAATTTTTAGGTTTGGAGAAGTGGAATGACTTACTGGTACCCTTGAATCCGATAACTGACATATTTCTCCTAGAAACAGGAGCAACGTTTCGGGTAATCGTTCTGGAAACAGTTGTGATACCTGTGACGTAGTATGTGATGGCTGGTGGAAGGGCATCCAGGGGAGAAGCGGTAGTAGTGGCACCACCAACGTCTTCTTTGGCTCTGCACTCCCTAAACTTTGGCCTTCATGACTCTCTCTCGAGCGCTATGCCTTGTTCAACATCGAAGCTATCGGGAACCGGACCCGTGGGGTTTCCATACAGTTATTATTCGGTTTCAAGGCATGGGTTGAGCCAGTATTTGGATGCATGCCCCCCCCCCTGGTGACCGATGTGGGGGGTTATTGTTTTTAACCTTAGTAGGTTTTGCGAGTCGCACGAAAGAGTGCTAGTGAATGATCTTTGTTTGAGGAAGCAGTAGTCGCGGACCAAGGCTCTATTCCACGGAAATTGTGCGATATTGTATCATACAACTTATCAAAAAGTGCGATCTGACCTTCTGATAACTCGTCTAATCAAATCTTTTCTTCCTTCTCTCTAAACTGCAACTCTAGAGGGAACAACGGGCCACCCCTAGGAAGCGGGGCGGGTTTGAAGGGAGGGAGAGAGGGAGGACGTGGAGGAGGAGGGGGGTCAACGAGAATCTCTGACTTTGGGGTGCAGAATGAGGCATTGGATGTTCAATTGAAGGTCTCCGGCTCGCCGCGGAAGGAGGAAATTTTTTCCAGCTCGGATTCTGCTAATCAAACAGTACGGCTATCCTCAAGCATAATTCGTACTGAGATTTTGTGACCCTCTTAGACTTGTATGTGGTGAATGGAAAGTTAGTCTTGGTCCCACAGCTCTCTTCTTTATGTTTCGCCATGGAACTCTCTACCCATAAAAGCCTAGTCTTCTATGAGCATTCACAGCCTTGGAACATCTATCTGGTTCTACTCTATTGCATATCATTCTCGATGATCAATAGAACACGACATAGGCGCCTTGG
>NW_003298819.1:544971-583821 GCF_000151645.1 Tuber melanosporum | reverse complement strand
AAGTAGTATTCGAAAACCTCTCTTGTGGCGGAAGCTCATTGATAGCACTAGAAGGTCGCGAGCACTCGGAGTTGGCGATCGAGAGAGGACTGAATGAAAATATTTGTATCTATTGTACTAGCTGTTGTGATAACAAAGTAACAATGATAACCACAATAAAATCTGAAGACTTAAAGATTAATCCAAGCTTGCGCGCTCTTTCTATGAACAGGGCTGAACCTGCCCTTTATATACCCCTTTATCATTACACAAGAACTGCCTCATACCAAGGAAATCTCTAGAAGATGCTAGAATACAATAGCATATATACTCGGTCATGTGGCTGTATCACATGACTAATACAGCCCCATTACCGGATAGGAAAGGAATAACATAATTTCCAATACTGAAGCTAACAAGTAGAGAATGAGGCGAGAAAGAATCTAATGAGTCTCTGTGGGGGAGCTATGATCAGTACTCATTAATGAAATCACTAAGTGGCTATTTGACACATTGACTATTGAAGGGAAAGTCACTGAAAAATGTGGTTTGCCCCCCCCTCCTAGTTTTGGAGTTTTGGTATGTACTACCTTTTTTAGTCCTAGGTGGTGGTTTTGATACTATGGTCTCTTCCACGGGGCTAACTACATACCACAAGATGTGTCTTAATAACATAGCAGTTTCATGCTATTGGACTCAAGCCAGTTCAGGGTTACTATTTTCCTTTATATAGGTTCAAGAAGGGAAGACTGTCAACTATGTGTTACAGTCAAATGCAACAGTGGCTGTGCAAATACTTGCCAAGACACAGAGTAATTGACTATGAAGAAGTGTAAATATTGTAAGAGATATTAATTATACACAACATTTTAAGAGTCTGAAACTCTCTGATGACTTCTATATATTTTAGTAACCTTCTCTTTAAAGTCTGGTATACCATAAGCAATACCTTCATGATATGCTCTCATCATTCTCTCAGTACGTGCTTAAAACTTCCAAATTAAAGTTGGCTTCACAGAATTCAGACATTCAGGTACCATTTTATGTAATGCTCGAATATTATATCCACATTTTCGTCATGCATAGTGCTTTGGAGCTCCCTAATGGTACTCAATAAAATTGAGTTTGCAGTGATACTTAGAGAAAACAGCTACAAGGTGTTCTTTTAAGTCCACCTCTTCCTCCAAGTAGCTTCTTTGAGCCTTGAAATCTGATTCTTTGGCCATCAATGCTCTTGCATAGCACATCCCTCCATTGAGGCATTCCTTGTTCTTTTTCCATCTGGTTGACATTGCACTCCCAATTTCAGTCTCCATAGACCTCTCTTCTCTAGTACTATTTAGTGTCCCTTCAGTGAACTATCAGGCAGTACCATTGGTTGAATCTCTTAGGTTAAAGAGTTTATACCAAGTCAAAGCTGAGCCTGACCTCCACCTAGGCGTAAGTTTATTGTACTCACTCGTAGGCCATCTGGTGCATAGGCTGCATGACTCGTAGCATTGTCAAACAGGAATAGAGCCTAGCAGCCAGGAAATGCAACTTCGAATATTGGAATTGCAAGCTTTAGGACCTGCTCAACAAGTTGGTTGCCATCCCACCATGTATCGCCACCATATTCAATTGAACAGGTGACAAGATGAGAATCAAGGCACCTTGGACCCTCATTCTGGTTTCCATATGCTGGGTTAGAATCAAGGGGTTCACCTTCAGGAACTCTTAAGTGTCCTGTAGGAGTAAGGAAATCAGATACCATAATCCCCTTTCGATGTGATTTCTTCTTAAGCAGGATATGATCATCCTTAATCCAAATCTTAGACCGGCCATCATTCGCATTAAATGTGGTCTCATTATAGACAACCAGCACAATTGGCTTTACTCCAGCTGGGAGATTTTAGGAAAATACTATTTGAAACTCTTCACCCTCGCTTGTAGAAATCAGCTCCCAGCATACTATCCAATCTTCAAGTCCTTTCAAGGTAGGCAAGAAGTACTCCTACCTATACTCAACCACATCGCCCCACTCATGCCCATCCTTATATACACCTTTTTTGACATCCTGTAGTTTATACCCCATCTGCTGCAAATATTTTACAACTGTGCGACTACTTAAAGTCTTCTGTACCTCCTGTCTCTTATCTGCCAATTGGGCCAGCTGGACTTCGATTTCTGGTATATATCATGATAGAGGTATTTTCAACAGGCTGTTCTTCGAAGGGTAGTATTCCAGTCTGCCAATATGATGAAATGGCATAAGCAATACTTTAGCCTGTAATCCTCTCTCCTGCTCCACCCAGGGACTCTCACAAGGCTAGCTTCGTTCCTTCATCATCAATCAATCAATAGAGTATAGGTGACTTCCCCTGATATGACAGAGAAATATGGCAGTCCTTAATCTAACTTTTTTCATGTTGGATAATACGATTTCAAACTCATTCTCTACAACCACCAGTTACTGCCACAATAGATACTGCATCTTTGCGAGTTCGCTGTCAAAAGGTTTTCTGTAGCCAATATCTTTGAAATCGGAGGAACTCTAGAACTTGGAGGTAGCGTGCAAGATCTTGTCCTTTTGGCTTTCTCCTTTTCAAGTTTAATAGTCTTCACATAGTATGAATTCCTAAAATATTTGTTAGCTATTTCAATATTCAAAATACCATGGGTTCAAAAAAAACACCATTTGTCAAGATTTGATGGTTAAACTGTGTTGATTGATACTTGGATAACACTGGCTAGCATCTAACTGCTTCAGCCATATCATCTCTTTCCTCATTCACTGTAATGATCCCTCCTCGGATAGTTAGTTCTTGGCGACAGGGAACGATACTTCTCTTCTTCTTCTGTTTCTTTCCTTAGTCTTACAATAGCACTAGGCCTCTGCCTACATTGCCAATAGTACAAGACCTCTGTCTTCTATCGGGAATGTCTATCGTAAGCTTTCTCTAACTCTTCTCCATAAAGAGCTTTCCTTGGCATAACGATAATGTTGCAATAAAGATAAGAATCGTAAAAGTGTTTTATATTTGTTAAAGTAATTAGTAGAAAAAGTACTTAGAATTCAATCTAATTTTATTTAAACCCATACCGCCAACACTAGCATACGACGAGCCCCCGTCAGTATAGGGATACCGCTAACTGGTATACCACTAATCTTAAGCTAACTAAGTCTACAGCCCCGCACCTGCCATCCCCGAGTCATGCCCATATGAGAACTAATTACAAGACCATTAAACAACCCAGCGCCTGCCCTGGTCCAAGTCCATAACCCCTCTGGTATAAAGCCAACTAGCACTAAACATAGTCGAAGCCGAGCAAAAGACCGACCCAACCAGGGTCCTCGTCCGATAATCAAAAAATCACTACCACCCGGTCTAAACACTGTGCTGTAATACCTCCACCACAGTAGAAAACAAAACAAAACACACAAACTAAACCTACAGGCGACACAGTAACAGGGAGGAGGTAACCAACATGTCCACCTGGCGTACCCACATGCCAGGCCATTGACCCTATACACTCTCTTTGCCGGTTGCCTCCAAGGAGCATACCGGTGAGGAGGACCTGTACCTGCTGCCTGTCCCCCAAACAAAAAACACCATAAACAAAGAAAATACATAGAAGTGGTGACAGACCGTAGAGGTCTGGGGGGCCTATCTCCCACTCATGATGCATTGTCTCCTCCTGCCATACCCATAACAAAACCAAAGAAACCAAACAAACCCCACAAAGCCCAGCACGCAAGACCCAAACAAGTCCAACCAGGTAGTCGCAACCCACTATCCACACAGGTGGCCATCAGCCAACCGGTCCGTCGGGGAGCTTTACAGCACTCAGCAGCTTCGCCCAATAGCCCAAGCCAGACTGGAAACACTTAATTAAACCTCGCCCAACCTGACGCAGACCCGACCGGTGCGCGCAGGTGCCTCTCCCCCCCAGTCAGCCCTCCCCAAGCCCCACACACCAGGCACTACAGAGCCCATCCAGCCCCCCCAGTCCCTCAGACAGATCAACCATCTGACAGCCACGGGACAGCTGATACCTAGCTCCATCAAGCAGCTACTGGTCTTGACCACTCAATAGAGCCCCATCCTCCAGCCTCACATAGCTGAGGGGGGCCCTCTAGCCACAGTCGGGAGCCACAAAGTATGCGGCACTAGTACCCAAAGGTACCGGCACCAGCCACACTATCCAACACAGCCAAACTGAAGTCCAACAAAGTCAGGAAAGAGTTAGGCAGAGCCAGCCTAAGCCAGCCCCACAGGTCCACAAACCCAGACCAAGCAATGGGCAAGAGGCGCCCCCAACTGACATGACAGAGAGGGGGAGGAAGAATGAACAGAAGCAGAAAAAAAGAAGGTAGGCTCTACTTGCAATGGGTGAAGCCGCCCACCACCATCTACAACTGAACCACCCAAAAGCACAGACAACGCGAGTGTCTGGCAGCTAATCGTCCCACAACACCCCAGGCAGCAATGCAAAACCACAGCAGGGGGTAAGTCTTTTCAGGGTCAAAGCCATCCCCATGGAAGCGAGGAGGAGACACCTGACTGAATCACTGTAAATACAGCAAGGATAAAAAACTCTAAGGGAATGGCGATAAACAACATCGTAGGATTCCGACCGTAGAAACAAAAATGTAATGAGGAGGGGCTGGGTGGGTACCGCCCTGCCACCTGAGGAATGATGCGGCGGGTATGATGAGTTGAAACTTGGGAAGGTCATCAGTCTAACCTAAGGGCGTTTTGTATCGTGAGAACTAAGTACTCCATTAAAACCCAACAAGAAACATGAGCTGGCCCAGAGAATGACACGGGTGATCCCCACAAACACAATGTTCAATCCCCCCAATCGATCGCGAAACCTGCGAGTAGACGATAGACAGGAAGCCGAAGATATTTTACAGAAAGGGGCTCATAAGTGACCGTGATGAATAGCTCGAAATGCCAGCATCATGAGATAGCCAGCAGGCAACGAAATGAGAAGTAAACAAGTAATCCGCCATGCAACACCTAAGAGACCTCAACACCAAAGACCCTAGGAACTGCTGAGCGAACTCAGATATCTCCCCCAGAATCCAAGGCATCAAGGCCCACCATGGGTGCGAAAGAAATGCACGGGACGAAGCGATGGCAAGGACGAGGAAAAGAACTTAGAACAAAGCGTGAAGAACCTATCCTCCTCGGCCCCATCGGCCTCCTTATATAGTGTTCTTCCCGCCCGTAGTCATGTGACCCAAAGTGATCACATATGCGAAACTAAATCATAACAAACTAGTCATGTGACCAAGATGGTAACATTGCTCAAAACCCATGACCTCATAGTGAGGTCATGTGCAAAAACTCATAAACCAATAAACAAATCATATGACTCAAGTGAGTCATATGCATGAAACCCATGACCTCATAACAAGGTCATGTGTGAAATATAAATCATATACGCAAGGCATACCCGCAAGGCACACTCACAAGGCATACTTGTCAGGTGCACATCCCATGACTCATATTTGAGCCATATGCGAAAGCATCATAAATCCCACACATAACAAATCATATGACTCAAATGAGTCATATGTGTGAAACAATAACATACCTGTGACTCATAACCATGTGTCACATAAAAGCCTTTTCCTCGCCAAGCCACATTCGTGACATTAGCTCCTCTTCCCCTAAGCTTGAGTCCCATTAGGCTCTTTCCCCAAGCTTCAATAGTTCCCTTCCTGCTTACCGTATGGACCTCTGAAACCTATTGAACTTGTCGTCCGCTTCCTACTATCTTACCCTCACTATTTCCAAGGTAAGGTTTGCCATCACGATCGTGTACCTCTAAACATGATTCAGCTGTTGTAGCTCCGTAATTGTTTTGTTGTTTACCAAAATTGTGGCTTCGGCCTGACTAAGTTGTTCCCAAAGTCCACAGATTTGCCTGTGTAGGCTCCTGGCGTCCTGTTCCGTTTCCGTCGATGAGCTTTAGGCTCCCTCCTCCCTGGGCCTCATCCTCGAGGCCCTAGCTCTCTGCCATACTGTGGCATCTTTTCCTTCCAACTCTTTCTTTGTTTTATCCTTCTGCAGATAGTATCCCGCAGAGATTTTCTTCATTCTGTGCATCTTGCACGTGTTGTTGAAGCACTGTTTCCCGTGCTTTAGGGCATGGTCCAGGCGTGGACCGAACTTTTTGTATTCTTTCAGGAATCATCCTGAGCCTTCCTTGTCCCGGTAGTGTGTGGAACATCCATCGTCGTAGCATATCATCCATGACATGGCGTTATGCTATGCTTGTTTTTCCCTTTCCCTGAGTTCTTCGTCGGTGGGCCCTATGAATAAGTATTTCGGGCTGGTCAGTGTGGTTTGGCGGGGGCTATTACCCCAGCCCTCGTGTTGTTGTAATGGCGCAGGAGCCTTTTCCTCACCTTTGTCTTGGTTGAACATGATCGATACCTGGGCCGGGTTTGCCTGGGTATTGCTGGTGGATAGTTGAGATGGTATCTTGTGCATGTTTGAAGTTCTATGCAAAGTACCAAGTTTTATCATGTTCAGGCGAATATCCCGTCCACTTGGCTCGGTATTGGAGGTGACCGTGAAAGAAGCAAGAATTGACTATTTCGTCAAGCTCGTATTCTGGTTCTCAGTCGAGCTCAATCGGAGGAGGAGGAATAATTGCTTATAAGGGAAACTTGTTATTGTTGTGTAATTCGAGGAGTGAGATGTAGAATGTATTGTGTATTTACATTGAGGGTAGAAGGTCGAGTTTATAAGCTCAGCTACCCACCCTTTCCAGTATCCTGAATGGTCTGATTTTCTTGTAGTCCAATTTCTTTGATGGTAGCATCATATGGATATTACATGGTATTAGCCATACTATATCTCCCGGTTGTATGTTCAGATCCAGTCTTCGGTACTGATCGTATTGTTCTTTTTGCCTTTGTTGTACTTGACTCATTTCGTATTGTAATGTCTCGTGTAGTTTTCCCATATCTGTTTTGTACAGTATTATACCATTAATCGTATAATATGTGGTCTGACTTTGTGGATGTTGTCCATAATTCGCGAAGAAGGGTGTCGTGCCAATCATTTCTTGCTTTCCATTGTTGTATGCGAATTTGGCTATTGATAGCAGTTTATACCAATCATCTTGTTGATAATTGACATAGGCCCGTAAATATTGTTCGAGTATCGCATTTACCCGTTTCATTTGTCCATCCGTTTATGGGTAAAATGCTATACTCAGCCTGTTTTATATCCCCATTTCTCCAGTTACATTTTTCCATAATCCTGATGTGAATAGTGTTCCTCAGTCGGTAATGATATTCTTCGGGAGGCCGTGAAGTCGGAAGACTTCTCGAAAGAATGTTTGTATAAAATCTCTCATGGCGATATCTTTTCTGACTGGAATGAAATGACTCATTTTGGTCAGACGATCCACCATGACCAGGATGCTATTACAATTTTCTGATACCGGTAGGTCTGTGATGAAATCCATAGTAATTGTTTCCCATGGTTGTTCGGGAACTTTATTCGATTTCAGTAATCCATATAGTGCGTGTTTAGCCATTTTCGTCCTTTGGCATATGTCGCAGTTTTTGACATATCGTTTGACATCTTTGCGCAGTCGTGGCCAATAGAGTGACCTCGTGATGAATTTGGTGGTTTTAGCCGTTCCTCCATGTCCTGCCATTCAGATATCGTGGTGTTGTCGTATGATATCTGTCCTTATCTCTTCTTTTTCCGGAATCCATTGTTTTCCATCGTGCCACATGTTTCCATCCTCCTATTGGTATAAATCCAAAGCAATTCCTTTTATCTCCTTTTTTCCTTTCTTCAATGCTTCTCTTATTGCCTGAATTGTTTTGTCTCTTTCGTTTGCCTTCTCAATTTCCCTTTCCTCTATTGATGTGAATTGGATAACCTCTATTGCCTCAAAGTAGGTTTTTGGTGATAGTGTTTGTGTTTTTTGTTTGTTTCTTTTGTCTGCTTTTGTTTGTGGTTTGTCGCTTGCAATTCTTGTAAGAGCATCTGGCTTTCCACTCTCTTTACCTGGTGGGTATTCGATTTTGAAGTTGTATTTACTGAGGTGTTCCATCCACCTTATCTGGCAGTCGTTCAGTTCTTTCGTAGTCATAAATAGGAGCAGATTCTTATGGTCGGTTAGAACTCGGACTGGATGGTCGTTGTTCAGAACATATCTCCTCCATTCCTTTAATGCTTGAACTATTGCTAATAGTTCTTTGTTCGCAACGTCGTAGTTGCACTCTGCGGAGGTCATTGTCTTGGATCGGTAAGTCACTGGCCTCCATTTTCTGTCTTCACATTGTTGCAATAGTATGCCTGAGCATACATATTTTGAGGCATCTGTTTCGATCATTGTCCTTCAGTTCAGATTGAAATGAACCAATATTGGTGCTGATATTAGATGTCTTCGTATTGCATCATATGCTTTCTGTTCCATTTCTCCCCATTCCCATTTCTTGTCTTTCTTTGTTAGGTTATAGAGTGGTTTTGTAAGCCTGCTAAATCTCTCTATAAACCTTCGATAAAAGTTGCAGAATCCCATAAAGCATTGAACATCTATTTTGTTGTTTTGTTTGGCCCAATCCCATATTGCTGCTATTTTGACTGGGTCAATATTGACTCCACTTCGACTGATGATAAATCCGAGGTATTCTATTTCTTCTTTATAGAACTCGCATTTTGTTGGTTTGATCTTCATTACTGATCCTGGTATTGCGGCCATGATATTGCTGATATCCTTTTGGTATTGTTGCATATTTTCCGTGTAGATAAGTACGTCATCTAAGTATACGATGCAACATATGTCAAAGTACTTATTGAGTACCTTGTTGATCCATCTTTAGAATAAAGCTGGTACATTGGTTAGCCTGAAAGGTATAACCAAGTATTTGATCATTCTGTATCTTGAGGCGAATGTAGTCTTCCATTCGTCTCCTGCCTTGATGCGTATATTGTGGTATATATCCTTGATGTCAAGTTTGGTGAAGTATTTTGCTGTCTGTAGTCTATCCAGTGCCTCTCCAATTAAGGGTAGTGGATATCGATCTTTCTTGGTAACCGAATTGAGGGCTCTGTAGTTTACACAGAGTCTCATTTTTCCATCTTTCTTTTTAACGAATAGTATTGGGGATCCTCCTGACTCAAAGGAGTCCCTGATCCATCCTCGGTTTAGGTTTTGCTCGATGTACTTCCTAAGTTCTTCAAGCTCCGCTTCTCCTAGTGGGTATAACTTCTCGTAAGGAATCTCTTTTGCTTTTCCCGTTTTCTCATCTTTGTCCAACAGAATTTCGTGATCTATTCCTGGTCTTCGAAGTGGTAGCTCCGTAGCTTCCTCTTCTTGGAATAGGTTCATGAATTGATGATATTCCTTTGGAATTAATTCTTTCCATCCCTTTTTACTTTGGTATTTCTTGTCTTGAATTGCTAGTTCTGTGTGATGTTGATTTTCACTAGGACCGCTTTTTCATCTTTGGATGTCTATTTGAGTATTCCTATTGTATCTCCTCTTCTATCATACCATCCAAAGGCTTGTGCTGTGATCTCTTTGATCTCGATTCTTTTTGTTGTATCGGGCTAGTTTTGGTCTGTGCTTCCAATTCTCTTGTCTCCTCTTGTGGTTTCTTCCAGTTAATCTACTTCATGCAGATCCTCTTTGTTGATTTTTTCCATGATCAACTGTGTGATTCGATCGCCTTTTTGGACTTCGTAGTCCTCTTGAGCCAGGTTGGCCAGGACCACTTTGATTTCACCGGTATAGTTGACGTCGATCACTCCTGCCATGGTCATGAGTCGATGTTTGACTGCTAGACTACTGCAGGGTGCTATCCATCAATAGGTGCCTTCTGGTAGTCCGATGGCTATTCCTGTCACTATCGTTGCCTGCCCGTTGGCAGGTATCTTGATTCCTTCATTGGCATACAGGTCATGTCCTGCTGCCCCTTTGGAACTCTTGGTAGGCACTTTTACCTCTTAGTCTAGTTTTTGTATCTGGACTCTCTTATCTTACTGCATCTCGGCGAACTTTGCACGCAAAGTTTCTTCTCCTGCTTCTCGTACTGGTGTCGAATAGACCACAGGGGAACTGTTGAGACCTTGTATCGCACATAGTTCGCTCGTAAAGGTCGTCTTGTTTTCGTTCCAATCGATTATCAGATTATGTTTTCGCAACCATGGCATCCCGAGGACTATTACATGGTTCTTGAAATCTGCTACCTGAAAGGTTGCCGTTTCCCTATGGCTATCAATGTCTATAGGTACTGTCGCTGTATGGGTTATAGGACCCATTGCGCTTGACTTTCCATCTGCTAGGTAGACTTGTCTCTCTTTCTTCGCTTCTTTGGTGTGGAGGCTGTATTTGTTGCAGATTTCCTTGTCGATAAAGTCTTTGGCAGCCCCGGAGTTGAGCATTGCATATATTGCTGTTTCTTCGTCTTTTTCGTTGTATATCTTCATCTTGATCATTACATGATCTCCGTCTTGTTCTCCTCTTTGCATGTGTAGTGCCGTGTAGTAGTTTGCTACTTTGATAGGTTTTCCTGGTCCACATCTTGGATCTTCCAGACCACCGTTTACTGGGGACGCTTGTTGTTTTCCGCCAGTATATACTATCTTCTGCAATTATTTCGCGAATATTACTCCTGTTTTGAATTTAGAAGCGATTATTTTCAGCAGCTCTGGTGCCTTGGTATCCACTGTCGGGTTGGCTTCTGCATTCTCGTATCTGATGTCCTGCTTTTCCACACTTTAAGTAGAGTTTCCCCTTTATTCTTCTAGCGTATTCTTCCTTAGGCAGGTTCAGAGCAGGTCTTGCCCTTGATTTGTCCAACTCCATTCGCTCGCCTGGTGGTAATGCTCGACTTTCACCTCGAGCTGCTTGCGGTTTGAAGGTTCCGTCCACATTCCTGGATGATTGGTCCACTCTGTATACATTAGTGTTCTCTGAGTTATTTTGAACCATATTTAGCTTGTTTTCCTTATCGATGGCCCATCTTGTAAATCGTTCTACTGTGGTATAACGTGAGTCGGAGATTCCCCATGCTTCTCAGAGTCTCTCACTACAGTTTCTCAGGAGGATGATATAGAGGGTAGCATCATCAAACTCGATCTCGTATTCCAATAGTCGGCATTTATTCCAGTATGCTGAAAAGGTCTGTTTTCCTTGTAGGAGGTTTTCCAGCTTTCGTCTCACTGTCTCTTTGGTGTTGGGATCCCCGAATTGTTTGAAGAGTGTTGCCTTGAACTCTTCATACGTGACCTATTCCCTCTGCCTCCTTCTATCTTGGAAGGGCATGATCCATTGCCCCGCGAGTCCTCTTAGTAGAGATTCCACATATGGAATCTTGATCTCATCTTGGTGATCTCTATATCGCTTAATGGCAAAATATCCTTGGCATTGTGCCAGGAATCTTCGTAGCTTATATTCGGCTCCTTCGTATGTGTCAGGTTCTTTTGCTTTTGGTCATTGGATGTTTCCTTGTCCTGTGTTTCATATTGCTGCTAGAAATATCTGAAACTGATTCTCAGTTATTCCAAGTATGCTAGTGCCTGGTGCGGGAGCGGCCAGTGCCGGTGGCCCGGGTACTACAGATCCTGACATTCTTGCAGGTCATGGAGTTCCTGTAGGAGTGCTATCGAATGGTGATCCTTTCTCTGGGGTTACTGGGCTTGCTGCCCTCGAGGGCTCAGCTGAAATATAATCTAGTACGTCGCTGAATCCCCCTAGGTTAAGGTTTTGATCATCGATATCGATATCTCCTTCCCTGTCTGGGTTGAAGGATACCATCTTGTATCGTTTGGAGTCACACTAGGTGATTCTTTGTAATGTAACAATCCCTCCTTGGATAGTTAGCTCTTGGCGACGGGGAACGATACTTCTCTTCTTCTTCTGTTTCTTTCCTTAGTCTTACGATAGCACTAGGCCTCTGCCTATGTTGCCAATAATACAAGACCACTGTCTTCTATCGGGAATACCTATCGTAAGCTTTCTTTAACTCTTCTCCATGAAGAGCCTTCCTTGGAGTAATGATAATGTTGCAATAAAGATAAGAATTGTAAAGGTGTTTTATATTCGTTAAAGTAATAAGTAGGAAAAGTACTTAGAATTCAATCTAATTTTATTTAAACTCGTACTACTAATACTGGCATATGATGAGCCCCCGCCAGTATAGGGATACCACTGACCAGTATACCACTAATTCTAAACTAACTAAGTCACCGGCCCCACACCTGCCATCCCTGAGTCATGTCCGCACGAGATCTAATTACAAGACCATCAAACAACCCAGCGCCCTCCCTGGTCCAAGTCTGTAGCCCCTCTGATATGAAGCCAACCAGTACTTAGCATAGCCGAAGTCTAGCAAAAGACCAGCCTGACCAGGTTCCTCATCCAACAATCATAAAATTACTACCACCCGCTCTGAAAACCATCCCGCAAACCCTCTACTACAGTAGAAAACCAACAACCACACAAACTCAACCTACAGGCGATACAATGGCAGGGAGAAGGCAACCAACATGTCAACCTCTTGCACCCGCATGCCAGGCTGTCGACCCTATAAACCTACTTTGCCAGTTGCCTCCAAAGAGCGTACCGGTGAGGAGGACCTGTACCCACTGCCTGTCCCCCAAATAAAACAACACAAACAAAGGAAATTCATAGAGGTAGTAACAGACCAAGAAGGACAGTGGGGCCTATTTCCCACCCGTGGTGCCATGCCTCCTCCTGCCAAACCCGTAGCCCAACCAAAGAAACCAAACAAACCCCACAAAACCCAGCACGCAAAACTCAAACAAGTCCAACTAGGTGGTCACAACCCACTATCCGCACAGGTGGCCATCAGCTAACCAGTCCATCGGAGAGCTTTACAGCACTCAGCAGCTTCACCCAACAGCCCAAGCCAGACTGGAAATATTTAATTAGACCTTGCCCACCCTGACACAGGCCCGACCGGTGCTCGCAGGTGCCTCTCCCCCCCCCAATCAGCTCCCTCCAAGTCTCACACACCCGACGCCACAGCCCATCCAGCCCCCCCAGCCCTTCAGACAGATTAACCGTCCGATAGCCACAGGATAGCATATACCTAGCCCCATCAAGCAGCCACTGGTCTTGGCCATCCAACAGAGTCCAACTCCCAGTACCTTGTAGCCGAGGGGGCCCACTAGCCTCAGCCAGAGGCCACAAAGGGGGCAGCACCAATACCCAAAGGCATCAGCACCAGCCACACCATCCAACCCAGTCGAACTGATGTTCAACCAAGTCAGGGAAGAGTCGGCAGAACCAGTTGAAGCTTGTTTCACAGGTCCAGCAACAAGCACAGACCGAGAAATAGGTAAGAGGCACCCCCAGCTGACACGACAAGAAGGGGGAGGGCGAACAAACAGGAGTAGACAAACAGAAGGTAGGCCCCACTTGCAATGGGTGAAGCCGCCAACCCCAATCCACAACCGAACTACCCAACCATACAGACAACGTGAGTGTCTGGCAGCCAATCATCCCACACCACCCCAGGCAGCACCAAACACCACACTAGGGGGTAAGATTTGTCAAGGTCAAAGCCATCCCCACTGAGGTGAGGAGGAGACACCTAACTGAACCACTGTGAATGCTACAAGGACAAAAACTTCCAGGAAACAGTGATAAACAACATCGTAGGATTCTGACCGTAGAAATGTAACGTAACAAGGAGGGGCTAGGCAGGTACTGCCCTGCCACCTGAGGAGTGATGTGGCCGGTACGACGAATTGAGAACATGAGATGGTCATCAAGCAAACCCGTGGGTGTTTTGTATCGTGAAAACTAAGGACTCTATTAAAACCCAACAAGAACATGAGCTGGCCCAGAGAATGACATGGGTGATCCCCCCAAACACAAAGTTCAATCGCTTCAAGCAAATGCGAAACCTGCGAGTAGACAATAGACAGGAAGCCGAAGATATTTTACAGAAAGGGGCTCGTAAGTAACCGTGATGAATAGCTCCAAGTGCCAGTATCGTGAGATAATCAGCAGGCAACGAAACATGAAGCAAACAAGTAATCCACCACGTAATGCCTAACAGACCTCAACACCAAAGACCCCAGGTACTATTGAGTAAACTCAGATATCTCTCCCAGAATCCAAGGCATCAAGGCCCATCATGGGTGCCACAGAAATGCTTGGGGCGAAGCGACAGCAAGGACAAGGAATAGTACTTAGAATTTAATCTAATTTTATTTATACTAGTACCGCCAACACTGGTATACGACCAGTCTCCCCTGCCCCCCATAAAACAAACTATCTAAAATACACTACCCCGAACCATTCCGTCTCGCAACTGCTCCCCCCAAATATAAATTCAAAAATTACTACCTAAGTGGGCTCATGGGCGCTCGCAGCAACTAGTGCTGCCCCGAATTAACGTGTCTTCCCACCTCGCTACCCAGCCACAATCTCATACTCTCACCCCTATCCGGCCCCAACATAATCTGACCCACATATTCCACAAAAGAAACATACAGTCTGTCCCAACATCCCTCTGCCCTCTTATAATGCAATCCAATATCCAAATAACCCTCTGCCAACACCACTCTGCAGAAGGGGCAGCGTGATTCCTTCAGTAGCCTGTTTACCTTAGCCTACCTCAAAACTACCGACGTCCCTGTTGCTAGGTTCAGCTCATTCCACCGTAAATGCTGGGAGCACCAGAATCGATCGTGACAAATCCGCAGACACCAGAGACGTCTCTCGAAGTGTGCCATGAAAGTGGTGCGTTTCTTCGTGGCTGCAGGAGCGATGGCGGTACCATAACAGGGACAATCGCACCGTTACTGGTTGGGCAAAATGAACCACTTCTTCGGTAGTGTCACCTCGCCAGGCAGCACACAGCCACTGCCATCGTATCTTTTCTCACACTGGGTGCAGGTCGTAGGATCTCCTATCAATACCGTCCCCCCATTCCTTTCCACCATCAGTATGCCGTCAAAGGGATTACCCGCCACAACCAGCTCCCCATCTATTAGCTTGACATGGCGAGGGACCCCCAGGCCCAGCCACCGATGTTCCGTCCACTAGCACTTCCATCTCGGGACTGCCGAATCTTTATACAAGTCTTCATCAGCAGGTCGTCCCCTAGTATAGCAGGGGCACTTAGTCCAGTGATGCCGGCCTTCCTTCCCATTACATCCATCATGGCCGACCATGCCCGTCCCACTACGGATTCTCATTAAAACGTAGCAATCTACCCGGGTTAGGCCTTGGAGGTGTTGAGGCGTCTTTGGTTCTTGAGCATAGTACTCGTGCCCCTCCCTAGCATGCCAAGTTCCCCATTCCTCCTTTCGAAGCTCCCAAGCTAGAGCTGCATGGCCAATCCCAAAGCTAACCCTTTCCCACAGAAGAGGGTGTAGGGGGTGTCCAATACATGCCTTGGCCTTCAAGTCAACCATCTCGTTACTATCAATGCCCATGTGACCAGGGACCTAACCGAAACTAGTGTGTGAGAATGCATTCAACAGGGGCAACATTACCTCCCACAATTCAGCCGAGTCACTATCCAAAAACATGCTGTCAACCATGATGAGGGCTGGCATGCAGTCCAAGAACACATGAACCAGGCGTCTCTTTGCCATATCCTGTGCATGTCGGAGGGCACACACAACGGCAAACAGCTCGCATTCTACAATGCTTCAGGATGGGGGGACCGAGCACCCGTCAACACGGATCAAGGCTCCTTTCTCAAACACTGCTCAGGCTACACTAGCCCCTTCCGAGTACTTGGACCCATCTGTGTATATAACCACATCCGAAAATGTACACAGGTCTTTGTATAACACTCGGTGGCGTGCAGCCATCACTGCCTTGCCTTTCCCAATTGAAACCGTCGGGCGGTGGGTGAGCTCCTTGTCCGAACTTTGTCGATGTGCCACCATGCCTTCCTCCTTCCACTGCCGTCATATTTCTCCAAACTACGGATGCTGGTCACAGTACCGGTAATTGATGAACCGACTATAACGCCTCCGTTGTAGGTACCTGTACTGAATAGCAACGGGCAGCATTCCGAACTCGGCTAACAGTATGTTGTTTGCCAATCTCATAGGCATTCGAAACACTGATCAGAGGCAGTCGTTAATATGGACCTGAATCCTCTTCACATACAATGCGTGGTCGGTTACAAACTCAAGTCCGTAGTATACAGTTGGAAGGTAGGCTGCCTGTACTAAATGGTAAGTCTCCCACGCTCCTAATCCACCAACACTCCCAAACCTCCTCCCCAACACCACAATCCTTCTCCTAACACCCAACCCCCTTTCCAACCAATACTTTACATGAAAGGAAAAATTAAGAAATACATTAAACCTATATCCGAGAACCCGTAAGTCCTCTGAAGGCAACACCATTTCTCCTAATAAATCCATTTCCTCCCACGACTTATCTCCGAACCCAATTCACTGAGTCTTGAGGGCACTGAACCCCATACCCCTAGCTCTAGCTATGCGGTCACAGTCTGCAAATATTTCTCCCGCATGGTATTGGGCTGCTTTACAGGATTCCGCCGCTACCATAATGACCCCGTCGTCGACGTATGAGACCACCAGCTGACGTACACCGGGGAAGTATCGTATGCGTGGCCTGAATATGTCTGCCACATACCCACCAAAAAGAAACGGGACAGTGGCAAGCCCTGAGGCATTCCCTTACTGACATAGTAGGGCGTAGAGATGCACCTGTTGAAGCGAAACTGTACCGACCGATAGGAAGCCCATCGATGGATCCATTGGCAAAGGTATCGGGGGCACCCCCTAGCCACCAAAAGGTTAGACAGCAAATCGATATCAATGTTATCAAACCCTTCTTCGATGTCCATTGACAAGATTAGTCTTTTGTAGTCTTCATTATGCTGCAAGAACTCGAAGACCACAGCCATGGCATCATGAATACCCCTCTTCCATTGAGACCCGAATTGTGTTTCTCCCAGGTTCAAGCAAGCGGCCAGTCTCAACAGTACCACCAGCTCCACGACCTTTGATGGTGTTAGGAGGAGATGTATCATCCTCCACGATTTCACGACACCATACCGGGGTTTGTCCAGCCTGGGTATGAGTACCACCTCAGCCTTGTGCCTGTCTGGGATATTGTACCATAACCTGTAGTCCACCAGGCACCTCAATGTTGCTGTATCTCTTCGTCTCCAAAAACGTAGGAAGCAATAGCCAATATTATCCTCACCCAAGCCTGTATTAGTAGGAGACCTAGCAAGGGTAATTTCCATCTCCTGAGCACTGTCCATATCGACCTTAGAATCCTCCCAAGGGGTGGGGTCGACAGGAGACAACTGCTGTGCAATGAGGTCACTAATGTCTGAATGTGTAGTAGCATAGGACCCATCTGAGTGGGCCATGGAGGGAAGGGTTTGCTTAGCTTCCAACTTCCGTGCCAATCTAAATATGTCTGAGTCTTGGCTCTCGGCTATTTTTTCCCTGATGTGCTCGAATCTAGTCCTTAGCAGGCATGCTTGGTACACACATTGGGCCAATTTGTAGTCCTCTATCTGCTCCGCCTTGCATTTGGAGTATCAACGTAATTGGGCCACATCCAACCTCATTCTTTCCAACTCGGGTGTCCACTACTCGCACTGACCTCTGCCAACGGAGGCCCGTGGGAGTGCATCCACCACTCATCTAACTCCTTCCCATAACCTCCCATCTTCCACCTCTTGCAGGGCGTCCAGTTGCTTCCCAACCTTTTCCCATACTGCCTTCTTCCAGGCCGGCCTCCGACGCATAATGTTGTTAGGAAAATCGACCATCAATTTTAGAGCTTGAGTACTGTGCTCACAGCCAGTGGCATCCAGGTATCGATGCCTGACATATGGTACCCTGTGCAGGCAGAGGTCAATTCTGGACACGTCCCGAAAGGTAGGCACTGTTGGGGAGACCATGTTCATATCGTGTGTCGGGGCCGTGAACCACTGTTTCAGCCACCGTCCGCCCATATTGTTATGGCCCGCATTGGGGTCCCAGTCCTGGTGTCTGGCATTGAAGTCACCAAACACGATGTCTGGCTTTCCGAGCTCGTCCAACCAGCCAACAAATTGGTCCTTAGTGTACCCAGGTCGGAGGTAAACCCCAGCAAGTACCCTCTTCACCTTTTTCTCTCCGTAGCCCACACTGGCACTGCTCTCCCCATGTCCCACCATTTCAAATATCCTACAGATATGGGATCTAACAAATACCTCAACACCCGACTTCTTAACAAAGGAAAACAAATTCCACCCATCAACATCTATAGGTACATACAATCCCTTCAGGTCAACTGGTAGTTCAATAATAAAAAACAAATCAACAAAAGAAAACAAATCAAACGCCAGCGCTCAATTCCGACTACTCCTCCCCACGTTTAATGCCATTGTCGTAATAAGCATTACAGGGGGCCTCAACTGATCCACTTGGGCCACAAGGGACAGAGGTGTAGGGGGCACCACTATCCTGGTCCCGGGCGGTCCAAAAGGTATCTTCCCGGTGGGGTTTGGAGGTGGCAGTAGTTTTCAGAATCCCACGCACCGGCGAGTGAGAGGGGAAGGGGCGCTCCGATTCCTTACCCTTGGCCTTGTCCAACTTCTGACGGAGGCCCTCATCTTCCTCGTCACTGCTGATCTCAACCAGTCGTGGTGTTGGAGACCTTCTACGACTGCGGCATCATCTCCGGGCTCTCCCCATTTGACCATCTTAGTGTTCCGGTTTCTTGGCAGGTCCTGTCGGCGGGGCCCTCTCTCGTTTCGCACTTCAAGGAGACGGAGCTGGGGGTGACGACCTGACTCCTGGATACTGCTCATATCCAGTAAAATGGTCCATCCGGTCACAGAGCCAGCATTGTCTTCTAGTGTGTCCACAGGCTTGGCTCACACCTCCCAGGCACCCAAGCTTGCTGCACATATGTTCCTGGGAGAAGTGCTCCCCAAAACAAAACTGACAGCGGGGTGGGCGACCACATGTGGCTTTGAAGTGGCCAGTTTCCAAACACTTACCACAAACCCGTAAGGGTCTATATTCTTCAAACACCCGAATATTACAGGCTCCTCCTCTCAGCCAAATCTTTCCCTCGGCCAACCTTTCCCTAATGGCCTCGTTTCTTTCGATCATGAAACGGATACCACATGTCGTAGCATTAGCCTGTCTCATGGTGTGAATGGATCCCATAATATCTGGCCTCGATACTGTTACTACACCAGTGTTGGATTGCTCCAGGTCAGTGCAGAGGCCATCAAAAGCTGCGCTTCCGGTCCATCCCTCAACTCTCCATATTGACCCTCATCCTGTGTTAGCAAGTGGGACACCAGAAACAAAGATCTTCACCTTCTCCAAGTTCCTCTAAAACTCGAACTCCGGTGACGACAATTCTCTAAGTAGGTCAAGTCTAGTCTTGTCGAGCCGGTTGCCTAATTCTGTGACAGAATACCCTGCCAAGGTTAAAAAGATATAACCAATCTCAGGCTTGACGTGCCCAGTACGGATATATGAAGCACTGCCTCGAATCTTTCCCTGGTTTGAGAAGGTCGTGTTGATCCGATTCCGAATTGCCTCGATGCCCACACGTTCAGGTAGGACTATCTGTTTGCAGGTGGCAAATCGCCTAGTGATATGCCTTCTGTGGGCATCCAGGGTTGGTGACGACTGTGGTGGTACCGGTACCGAGTTCGGTGGGTCAGGAGGTCCCTGTGGGACCCGTCGGTAGTCTTGTCACATCGGGGTTGTGGTCACCTTGATGCTGGCCATGGCCGCAGGCCCTGATCGAGCTACCAGAGTAGCAGGTGTTCCAGCAACGGGGGCCGATACCTGTCTGTCAGTGTTCTTTCCCTGAGTCTTGGCCGAGGTCGCCATTTCCTTTCCGCTACCAGTTCTACTGGCAGCCTTTCTTCTCCTTCTAGCAGCACCACTCAGGTGCCTACCTCTTTTCCTACCCTCTCCTTTTTCTGCTTTCTTCCCCTCCTCTTCTTCCCAGTGTACCGATTTGCCTTCTCTTCCACAAGCCACACGTAGAGTCACTCCCCCTTCATTGGAGGAGCTCCCCTGCTAGACTGGTGGGAGGAGGCTGCTGATGTGGGGCGGGCGGAAGGTGCTTGTTCCTTCTGAGTGGCGGGAGGCTTGGGCACGTATGCCATTCTTTTCACTACCCCTGTGAATAAGGCTTTAGTAGCGGGGGCTGCCGTAGCATACTCCTTTCCCTCAACAGAGGCATGGGCTGGTAGAGTTCCCAACGACGCAATCTGGATATTGCCGGACCCTACTGAAGGAGATCAGCGACCGGGGGACAACTTGCCTTGCAGTGCTGCTATCTTCTCCCCTTGTTTGCTAACAATACCTGTCAGCGTTTTTACCACCCGTTCTAGCAGGTGTACCCGGCTCCAATAATTTGCTCCGCCCTCTGGTCCTTCATTACCAAATGCGGCGCTATTGTTCATCCAGGTCCAGACATCATGTACAGTGTCGTCCACAATAAATCTAGACTCTAAGGAGAGAAGTGGCTAAGTGTTGCCAGAGCGGTTGTCCTCCAGCCCTTCCAACATGGATCCCATTATGCTACCTGAGCGGGGCACAGGAGATGGAGTCCTACCTGCCTCCAACATTTCGCAAACTCCTGCCATGATTGAGTCCACCTGAGCCATAGCGGCATCGGATTCCTCAGGCTGGGTGTCCTGAAGGTAAACCTCTAACCGTATCTAGGCGTCATATAAAACCTCCAGGAAGCTCAACTGGTGTACTTTCTGCAACCACCATTCTCTACCGAAGACCAGTGGTGAGGACGCTATTGCCAGGGAGGGGGCGTGGATGCTATCGCCCAGTCCAGTCGCTTCAGAGTTGCGTCCTTCTTCCAAATCCATAGGAGTGTCCTGGGCCAACACCTCAGAGGTAGGCAGGATGTCTTCGGTTACCAGCGGAGATGGAGAATGTGTCATAGCCTCAATGGTCGAAGGGAGACTCACAGGTGGGGGAATGGCCAGGCATCCATGGTGTACGTCGAGGGGCAGGCCTGGCAGGGCAGGAACGATCTGTTTTTTCCGGCCTTCATCAACATTGATGGCCCTCAAATATTGTGGCCCCAGAACTGGAGTAGCAGATCGTTTAGCGGGGGACACTGACTGCATATGGCGTCGTGTTCCAGCATCAGGGGGGTTGTAGTCCTCATCTTCTGGGTCATCTAATCTGAACTTTGAGGTCTCATATAGAGCCCTGTCTCCAGACGACATCCCGGCCAGAAAGGAAGGGGTTGATGAGCCAGCCTTGCATACAGGGGCCTGGCGGAGGAAACTGGGCATCTTGCTCTGGACGGCCCTAGCGAGGGGAGGGGTAGCAGACCATGAACTTGCCTCTACCGTAGTCGTACTCTTGGTCAATAGTACAGAGGATTCAGGCACTATGGCTTGAGAGTCTTTGAGTGGGGAGGATGCCGGGGCTGGAGAATATTCCGAGCCGTGATCGGAGTTAAACCAAATGAAGAGTCCGGTGGTGGTATCCTTGTTCAAGCCACACATGGCTGAACAGCCCTTCCCAATTAGGAAACCCTTCACCAAAACCTCCACTTATTTCATTGTGGCAACGGTCGAGTCAGTGACCGTTTGCCGAACCAAATCATCAAACTGCAGGTTTACCGCTTTCTGATACCTGTGGCAGTGGTGAAACTGTAGAAAACTAAAGTCCCCTTTGGGTGCGACATAGGACCGTGTAGTTGTGGGGATAAGGCCATGGCCGGCCTCAGTAGCGGGCACAAGAGACAAGGCCGCACGGGTTGTCTCAAGCGAGGAGGAGGGGTTGGAGTCGAATCGAACAGGGGACGACATCCTCGAAGGAGGGGGAGAATCCATGGAAGAGGAGGCTGTCGAAGACGCCATCCTTGCCCAAACTATACTCAGTGATTACTGGGACCAGGCCACGGATATCTCACACTGGAGTATCTTCTAAGTGAAAACAACTACTTTTAACCGACCGCCCGAAACGAAAAACACAAACAAGTAACAGCAGATGAAGTATTTATCGCGAGCAAAATAAGGTAAAGTATTGGTTATGCTCACTTCAGACATAAAGTGCAAGAAGAAGGAAAAGTACTTAGAATTCAATCTAATTTTATTTATACTAGTACCGCCGACACCGGCATACGACCAGTCTCCCCCCACACCCCATAAAACAAACTATCTAAAATACATGACCGCGGACCATTCCGCCTCACAATCACTCCCCCCAAACATAAATCCAAAAATCACTACCTAAATAGGCTCACGGGCGCTCGCAGCAACTAGTGCCGCCCCTGCAACGTGTTCGCAGGGTGCTAATTATGTTATCGGTAATAGATACAATAGTTGGCAGGTGGCCTGCTCTTCCAGAGAGGAGGCGAGAGCTGAGAACTAAAGGAGGCTTCGAGGGTGTACTGGGGAACAAAGAAGTAACTGTTCAACCAAGTATATTGAAAGACTGTCTGTCGAAGTCTGCCTTTTCTATCGTAGAAACAGGTGGTCTTTAAATACACAAATCTGTTCATGTCTAGCTTGAACAAAACTAATCAAAGGTATCAGTTGATACACTTTGGTAAAACTCCTTAAGTATCAAAGCGATACTTAAAACAAAACATAAAACAAATAACCAAGTATCAAAGCGATACTTAAAACACAACATAAAACAAAACTAAGTATCAAACGATACTTAAAACAAACCAAGTATCAAAGCGATACTTAAAACAAAACATAAAACAAAACCAATAACCGAGTACCCGTACCGGTTACAGCCCCGGATTAACGCGTCTTCCCACCTCGCTTCCCAGCCACCGTCTCATACCCCCACCCCTATCCGCCTCCAACACAATCTGTCCCACGTACTCTACAAAGGCAACATACAATCTATTCTAACATCCTTCCGTCCTTTTTATCATGTAGTCCCAGGTCCAAGTACTCCTCGGCCAGAACCATCACACAAAATGAACAACACTCTTCTTTTAATAACCCTTTTGTCTTAGCTCACCACAAAACCACCAACGTCCAAGTTGGGAGGTCCAGCTCATTCCATTACTGGTGCCGAGAGTGCTAAAACCAATCGTAACACGTTCGTAAACAGCGGGGCTTTTTCTCAAAGTGTTCGGCGAAGGTGACTCATTTCTGAGTGGCTGTTGCTGAAATTGCAGTCCCACAATAGGGACAGTCACAACGTCGCTGGTCGGGCAAGAAAAACCATCTTTTCGGCATGGTTACCAACCCCGGTAGAACGCATCCACTGCCATCGTATTTCTTCTCGCACCAGGTGCAGGTTGAGGGATCCCCTACCATCGCCAACCAACCACTTCTTTCCACCATCAGTGTACCGTCAAAGGGGTTACCTGCTACTACCAACTCCCCATCCACCTTCTCAATATGCCGGGGAATCCCCAGGCCTAACCACCGGTGACTCACCCACCAGGACCTCCACCGCAATATCACCGAATCCTTATATAAGTCCCCGTCAGCGGGGCGTCCTATAGTATAGCGGGGGCACTCAGTCCAGTGGTGTCTGTCATCCTTCCCTTCACAGCTGTCATGCGCGACCAAACCCATCCTGCTGCGAATTCTCAGTAAAACATAGGAATCCATACAGGTGAGACTTCGAAGATGTCGAGCTGTCCTAGGTTCACAAGCATAATACCCGTGTCCTTCCCTGTCATGCCATGAACCCCACTCTGCTTTTCGCAACTCTTGGGCCAATGCTGCATGCCCGATCCCAAAGCTAACCCCTTCCCAATTAGAAGGACACAATGGGACAACCACCTGGGGCCTTACCCTTTTGGTCTACCATCTCATTGCCGTTGATGCCCATGTGTCCCAGAACCCAGCTAATGTTAACATGGCTAAACGCATTAAGCAATGGTACCATAACCTGCCACATTTCAGCCGAATCAACTTCCGAAAGTATTCCGTCTACCAGGGTGAGGGCAGGAACGCAGTCCAGAAACACATGGACCGGGCGCCTCTTGGCCATCCCTCGGGCATATCGGAGTGCACAGACAACCACAAGCAGCTCGCACTCAACAATGCTCCAAGACGGGGGAACCGAGCACCTATCAACACAGGTCAGGGCACCTTTCTCAAATACCGCCCATGCCACACCAGCCCTATCAGAGGACTTGGACCCGTCCGTGTATATGACCACATCCGAGGACTTGCACAGATCTGTGTACAGCAAACGGTGGCGAGCAGCCATTACCGCCTTGCCTTTCCCGATCGTAATCGTGGGGCGGCAGATGAGTTCCTTGTCCAAGTTCTGCCGGTGTGCCACCATCCCTTCATGCTTCCAACCGTACTGTATCTCACCGAACCACGGGTGTTGATCACAGTACCGGTACTTAATAAATCGACTGTAGCACCTCCACTGCAGATACCTTCCTTGGATGGCAACAGGTGGTGTTCCGAACTCAGCCAGCAGTATATTGTTTGCCAGCTTCATCGGGGTCCGGAAGACTGATCGGAGGCAGTCGTTGACGTGGACCTGAATCTGTTTCACATATGACCCATGGTCAGTTACAAACTCAAGCCCGTAATCCACGGTCGGAAGGTAGGCTGCCTGCACCAAATGGTAGGTTTCCCACGCCCCTAGCCCACCAACACTCCCAAACCTTCTCCCCAATGCCGAAATCCTTCTCCTAATACCCAACCCTCTTTCCAACCAGTATTTTACATGAGAAGCAAAATTAAGAAATACATTAAACATATATCCAAGAACCCGCAAATCCTCAGAAGGCAAACCCATTTCGCCCAACAACTCCATTCCTCCCCATGCCCTGTCCCCAAACCCAATCTACTGGGTCATAAGGGCACTAAACCCCATCCCCCTAGCCCTTGCTATGCGATCGCAGTCTGCAAAATCTTCTCCCGCATGGTACGGGGCAGCGTTGCAAGAATCTGCAGCCACCATGATGACCCCGTCATCAACATATGAGATGACTAGTTGTTGGACCCCAGGGGAGTAACGCATTCGCGGCGTGATTATATCCGCTACGTAGGCCCCGAAAAGAAAAGAAGAGAGAGGCGAGCCCTGAGGCACCCCTTTGCTGACATAGTAGGCCTTAGAGATGCATCCATTAAACCGGAAGCGAATTGACCGACAGGAAGTCAATCTTCGCACCCACTGACACAGGTTCGACAGACACCCCCGGGCAATCAGGAAGCCTGACAGGAGGTCAACATCAATGTTATCAAATCCTCCTTCAATGTCCATGGACAAAATCAGCCGTTTATAGCCCTCATTATGCCGTAGGAATTCAAAGACCACCGCCATGGTATCGTGAACCCCACTCTTCCAGCGAGAACCAAACTGTGTCTCCCCCAGGTCAAGACACATGGCCAGTCTCAGCAGGACCACGCATTCTGCAACCTTTGCTGGTGTCAGGAGGAGGTGTATCATTCTCCATGACTTGACGACATCATATCTGGATTTGTCAATCTTCGGTATGAGCACTACCTCTGCCGGATGCCAATCCGGAATATTGTGATGTAACCCATAGTCGACCAGACGTCTCAGAGTTGTTGTATCCCTTCGCTTCGACAACCGTATGAAAGGATACCCAATATCATCCTCACCTGGACCCGTATTTGTAGGGGACCTAGCAAGGGCCATCTCCATTTCCTGAGTACTGTCCATATCAATCATAGAGTCCTTCCAAGGAGCAGGATCGCCAGTGGATAGCTGTTGTGCGACCAGGTCGCTAATGTCTGAATGTGTTGTGGCTTAGGACCCATCTGGTCGGGCGATAGAGGGAAGTGTTCGCTTGGGTTCCAACTTTCGTGCTAGCTGAAAAATGTCCGGGTCCTGACTTTCAGCTATCTTGGTCCTGATGTGTTCAAACCTGGCCCTCAATAGGCAAGCCCGGTAAATACTCCTGACCAGTTTGTAGTCCTCTGGCCACTCTGTCTTGCGCTTTGAATATCATCGCAGCCGAGCCACATCTAACCTCATTGTTTCCAACTCCGGTGTCCACCACTCACACCGACCTCTGCCAATGGAGGTCCGTGGGAGTGTGTCCACCACATGCCTCACCCCTTCCCATAACTTCTCATCTCCCACCTCTTTAAGGGCATCCAGCTGTTTCCTGACTTTTTCCCAGACTGCTTTTTTCCAGGCCAGCCTCCGATGCATAAGATTGTCAAGGAGGTCCACCTTCAGCTTAAGGGCTTGAGCACTGTACTCACAGCCAGCAGCATCTATGTATCGATGTCGGACATAAGGCGCCCTATGCAGGCAGAGGTCGATTCTGGAAATATCTCGAAAGGTTGGCACTGTCGGCGGTACCATATTCGTATCCTGAGCCAGAGCCGTAAACCACTGTTTCAGCCACTATCCTTCTGTATTGTTATGGTCCGCGTTGGGGTCCCAGTCTTGGTGTCTGGCATTGAAATCTTCAAACACAAGGTCAGGTTCCACTAGCTCATCCAACCATCGGATAAACTGGTCCTTGGTATAGCCAGGTCGAAAGTAAACTCCCGCGAGTACCTTCTTTGTCCCTTTCTCCTAATACCCAATCTGAGCACTGCCTTCTCCATGCCCAACCACCTCAAACCGTCCACAAATGTGGGACCGAACAAACACCTCAACACCTGACCCTTTAACAAAGGAAAACAAATCCCACCCGTCAACATCTACTGGTACATGTTGTCCCTCTCAATCAACTGGAGGTTCGATAATAAAAAACAAATCAACAAAGGAAAACAAATCAAATGCCAGCGCATGATTCCGACTACTCCTGCCCATGTTTAATGCCAATGTCGTAATAAGTATTAAAAGGGAGCTTCGACTGATCCACTCAGGCCACAAGGGCCAGAGGCATAGGTGGAGGCGATATCCGAATCCTGGGCAACCGAACTCGTTTCCTCATCACGGGGCTTGGTGGCGGTTCCAGCCTTGATTTGTAGAATCCCACGTGCCGGGGAGGGGGAAGGCCGTTCCGGTTCCTTACCCTTGGCCTTTTCCAACTTACGGTGGGGAGTCTCTTCTTCCTCATCAGTGCTGATTTCAACCAGCCTGGGTGTCGGGGACCTCCCATGGCTGCGGTCTCTTTTCTTTCTATTCCCTTCTGCCCTCCTACCCTGCTATTCCAGTTTTCTGACGGGTTCCTTCGCGGGTCTTGTCGGTGTGGCCATTCCTTGTCCAGCAGGCAAGGAAGGTGGAGTCGGGGATGACAATTTGATACCTGGGCATCGCTCGTATCCTGTGAAGTGGTCCATCTGGTCACACAATTAGCACTGTCTCCTGGTATGTCCACAGGCCTGACCCAACCCTCCGGGACAAGCGAGCTTGCTGCACATGTACTCGCAAGAGAAGTGTTCTCCGAAGGAGAATCGGCACCGAGGGGGGCGACCACATGTCGCTTCGAAGTGGCCAGTTTCCAGGCACCTACTACATACCTTAAGGGGGCGATGCTCTTCAAAAACTCCGATATTACGGGCCCCTCCTCACAACCAAACCTTTCCCTCGGCCAGTCTTTCCTTGATGGCCTCATTATTCTCCACCATGAAGCGGATACCACAACTTGTAGCATTACCCTGCCTCATGGCGTGTATGGATCCCATGATATCGGGTCGGGAAACAGTGACTACACCAGTATTGGATTGCTCCAGATCAGTACGAAGGCGATCAAAGGCCACGCTTCCAGTCCATCCTTCTACCCTCCAAATCGATCCCCATCCTGTGTCAGCAAGCGGAATACCAGAGACAAAAATCTTCACCTTTTCTAGGTTCCTCTGGAATTCGAATTCTGGGAGTGACAGTTTCCTAAGCGGATCGAGCCTGGCCTTGTCCAACCTGTTGCCCAGCTCTTTCACGGAATACGCTGCCAAAGTCACAAAGATGCATCCAATTTCCGGCCGGACATGCCCTGCACGAATATAAGGAGCATTTTCCCGAATCTTTCCCTGATTGGAAAAGGTCATATTAATCCGATTTCGGATTGCCTCAATATCGACGCCCTCTGGCAGGGCAACCTTCTTCCGGGTGGTGAAGTGCATGGTGATGTGCCTCCCTCTAGTATTTGGGGTTGGCGACGAGCGCGGTGGTGGTGGTACCGAGTTTAGTGGGTCTGGGGGTCCCATTGGTACCCGTCGGTATTCCTGTCATGTCTGACCCACGCCTACTTTGACGCTGTCCAGGGCTGCTGGCCAGTACTGAGCCATTGTAGTAACAGGTGTCGCAACATTCAGAGCTGATTCCTGTTTATCAGCCTTCCCCTGAGTCTTGGACGGGGTCGCCACCTCCCTTTCGTTACCAGATCCTCTGGCAGTCTTTCTTCTCCTTCTAGCAGCACCACTCAGGCGTTTGCCTTGTTTCCTTCGTTCTTTCTTTTTATCTTTTTCCTCCCCCTCCTCCTCTTCATAGTGAACAGACTTGCCTTCTCTTCCACGGGCTACCCACAAGACTACCCCCCCTTCACTGAAGGAGCTGCCGCTGCTGCTGGACTGGTGTGATGAGGCAGCTGATGCAGGCCGGGCAGGTCATACCCGTTCCTGTGGGCCAGCGGGGGGCTTAGGCATGTATGCCATTCATTTTACTACCTCCGTGAAAGAGGCTTTAGCAGTAGGAGCCTCCGTAGAGGCCTCCTTTCTCTCAGGGGTAGGGGATAGAATCGGCTCGGAAGAAACAGCGGAGGTGCTGTGAGGTACAGCAGAGGCGGCGGCGGCGGGGGGACAACTTTACCTGAAGGGCTTCAATTTCGTCTCCTTGCCTGCCAACAATGTCGGTCAGTGCCTTAATTGCCCGTTCTAAAACATGAACTCGACTCAAGTAGTTTATCCCATTCCATGGTCCTTCATCGTCAAAGGAGGGGCCGCTATTCATCCAAGTTTGTACGTCTTGTATCGTGTCGTCTTCAATCGACCTGGACTCAGAAGAGAGGAGAGGCTGAGTATTGCCAGACCGGATGTCCTCTAAGCCCTCCAACATGGACCCAATTACACTACCTGAGCGAGGTCCAGGAGAGGGAGTCCTACCAGCATCCAGCATCTCACAGACACCTGCCATAATTGAGTCAGCCTGAGCCACTACAGTGTCGGCATCCCCAGGTTGGGTCTCTGGGAGCTGAACTTCCAGTGGGGTTGAATCGCCACTGGGGGATTCTAAGGGATCCTCCAGTTGGCCTCCAGGAGGTGACACCCATCGTCCAGTAATAGGCGGAGGTGATGACCCCATAGCTGGTGAAGGGGCATGTATGCTGTCACCCAAACCAGTCGCTTCCGAGTTGCGCCCATCATCCAGCTCCAAAGGGGTGTCCCTGGCCAGCACCTCAGAGGTGGGCAGGACATCCTCAGTTATTTGCGGGGATGGAGAAAGGGGTGTGGCCTTGATTGTCAATGGGAGCACCACAGGCGGAGGGATGGCTAGGCGCCCCTGGTGAACGCCTAGGGGTAGGCCAGAAAGAGCGGGGACAATCTGTTTTTTCCGTCCATCATCAATGTTAATAGCCCTCAAAATTTGGGGACCAAGGAGAGGAGCAGCAGATCGCTTAGCGGAAGATGCCAACCGTGTCCGGCGGCCTGTTCCAGAGGCAGGAGGGTTATAGTCCTCGTCATCAGGGTCATCCAGTTTGAACTTAGGGGTTTCGTAAAGAGCCCTTTCGCCTGAAGATATTCCTGCCAGAAAGGAGGGAGTCGAGGAGCTGGTCCCGGCATTGTGGGCCTGGTGGAAGAAGCTGTGCATCTTACTTTGGACAGCCCTAGCGAGGGGAGGAGTAATGGACTAAGAGCTGGCCTCAACCATAGTGGCAGTCGAGTTGTACTTGGCAGGGGAGACGGAGGATTCAGGGACTACAGCCTGAGAATCTTTGGGAGGGGAAGGTGCAGGGGCTGGAGAGTATTCAGAACTACTGTCTGAATTGAAGCGAATGAAGAGCCCTGTGGTAGTGTCTTTGTCCAAGCCACTCCCAATCAGGAAACCTCTCACCAAAACCTCCACTTTTTTCATGATAGCAACAGTCGCGTCAGCAACCGTTTGCCGAACTAAATCATCAAACTGCGGGTTCACCGCATTCTGACACCCGTGACAGTGGTGGAACTGTAAGAAATTAAAGTTTCCTTTGGGTGCAACATATGACCGTGTAGTTGTGGGGATGAGGCCACGGTTAGCCTCGCTAGCAGGTGCAAGAGACAAGGCCGCACGGGCTGTCTCAAGCAAGGAGGAAGGGTTGGAGTCGAACCGAACAGGGGACGACATCCTCGAAGTGGGGGGAGAATCCGTGGATGAGGAGGCTGTCGCAGATGCCATCCTCGCCCAAACTATACTCAGTGATTACCGGGACCAAGCTACAGATATCTCACACTGAAGTATCATCTAAGCGAGAACAACAACTTCTAACCGACCGCCCAAAACAAAAAACACAAACAAGCAACAGTAGATGAAGTATTTATCACAAGCGAGATAAGGTAAAGTATTGGTTATGCTCACTTCCGACACGGAGTGCAAGAAGTAGGAAAAGTACTTAGAATTCAATCTAATTTTATTTATACTAGTACCGCCGACACCGGCATACGACCAGTCTCCCCCGCGCCCCATAAAACAAACTATTTAAAATACACTACCGCGGACCACTCCACCTCGCAATCACTTCCCCCAAACATAAATCCAAAAATTACTACCTAAATGGGCTCACGGGCACTCACAGCAACTAGTGCTGTCCCGGATTAACGCATCTTCCCACCTTGCTACCCAGCCACCGTCTCATACCCCCATCCCTATCCGTCTTCAACACAATCTGTCCCACGTACTCTACAAAGGAAATATACAGTCTATCCCAACATCCCTCCGTCCTTTTATAATATAGTCCCAGATCCAAGTACTCCTCGTCAGAACCATCCCACAAAAAGAACAGTGCTCTTCTTTTAACAACCCCTTTGTCTTAGCCCACAGCAAAACTACCGATGTTCGAGTCGTGAGGTCCAGCTCATCACATTGCTGATGCCGAGAATGCCAAAACCGATCATGACACATCCGTAAACAGCGAGGCCTTTTCTCAAAGTGTTCGGCAAAGGTGACTCGTTTCTGCGTGGCCGTCGCTGAAATCGTGGTCCCACAACAGGGACAGTCACAACGTCGCTGGTCGGGCAAGAAAAACCATTTCTTTGGCATGGTGACCAATCCAGGTTGAACGCATCCACTGCCATCGTGTTTCTTCTCGCACCGACTGCAGGTCGTAGGATCCCCTACCATCACCAACTGGCCACTTCTTTCCACCATTAGTGTGCCATCAAAGGGGTTACCTGCCACTACCAACTCCCCATCCACCGTTTCAATATGCCAGGGAATCCTTAGGCCTAACCACCTGTGTCTCACCCACCAGGACCTCCACCACAATATCGCCGAATCCTTGTATAAGTCCTCGTCAGCAGGGCGTCCCATAGCCTAACGGGGGCACTCAGTCCAGTGGTGTCTGTCATTCCTCCCTTCACAGCTGTCATGCCTGACCAAGTACGCCCCGCTGCGAATTCTCAGTAAAACGTAGGAATCCATGCAGATAAGACCACGAAAATGCCGAGGTAATCTTGGTTCACGAGCATAATACCGGTATCCCTCCCTGTCATGCCAGGAACCCCACTCTTCTTTCCGCAACTCGTGGGCCAAGACTGCATGCCTGATCCCAAAGCTAACTCCTTCTCAACTCAGAGGGCGTAATGGATGACCCATGCAGGCCTTAGCTTGTTGGTCTGCCATATCATTGCCGTTGATGCCCATGTGTCCTGGAACCGAGCTAATGTTAACATGGCTAAACGCATTAAGCAGTGGTTCCATAACTTCCCATAGTTCAGCCGAATCTTCTTCCGAAAACATACCGTCCACCAGGGTGAGGGCAGGAACGCAGTCCAGAAACACATGGACCATGCACCTCTTGGCCATCCCTTGGGCATAGCAGAGTGCACAGACAACCGCAAACAGCTCGCACTCAACAATGCTCCAAGACGAGGGAACCGAGCACCGGTCGACACAAGTCAGGGCCCCTTTTTCAAATACGGCCCATGCCACACCAGCCCCTTCAGAGGACTTAGACCCATCGGTGTATATGACTACGTCCGAGGACTTGCACAGAGTTGTGTACAGCGAACAGTAGTATACAGCCATTACCACCTTGCCTTTCCCGATCGTAATCGTGGGGCGGCAGGTGAGTTCCTTGTCTGAGCTCTGCCGGTGTGCCATCATCCCTTCCTGTTTCCAACCGAGCCGTATCTCAGCGAACCAAGGGTGTCAATCACAGTACCGGTAGTTAATAAATCGGCTGTAGCACCTCCTCTGCAGATACCTCCCTTGGATGGCAACAGGTGGTGTTCCGAACTCAGCCAGCAGTATATTGTTTGCCAGCTTCATAGCCGTCCGGAAGACTGATCGGAGGCAGTCGTTGACGTGGACCTGAATTTGATTCACATACGACCCATGGGCGGTTACAAATTCAAGCCCGTAATCCACGGTCGGAAGGGAGGCTGCCTGCACTAAGCGGTAAGTCTCCCACGCCCCCAGTCCACCAACACTCCCAAACCTCCTCCCCAACGCCGAAATCCTTCTCCTAACACCCAACCCCCTTTCCAACCAATACTTTACATGAGAAGAATAGTTAAGAAATACATTAAACCTATATCCAAGAACCCGCAAATCCTCAGAAGGCAAAACCGTTTCTCTCAACAACTCCATTCCTCCCAACACCCTGTCCCCAAATCTGATCCACTGGGTCTTGAGGGCGCTGAACCCCATCCCTCTAGCCCTTGCTATACGACCGCAGTCTGCAAAAGTTTCCCCTGCATGGTACCGGGCAGCATTACAAGAATCTGGAGCCACCATGATGACTCCGTCATCAACATATGAGACCACCAATTGTCGGACCCCAGAGGAGTATCGCATTCGCGGCGTGAATATATCCACTACGTAGGCCCCGAAAAGAAATGGAGAGAGGGGCGAGCCTTGAGGCACCCCTTTGCTGACATAGTAGGCCTTAGAGAGGCATCCATTAAAACGGAAACAAATCGACCGACAGGAAGTCCATCTTCGCACCCACTGGCACAGGTTCGATGGACACCCCCAAGCAACCAGGAAGTCTGACAGGAGGTTAACATTAATGTTATCGAATCCTCCTTCAATGTCCATAGACAAAATCAGCCGTTTATAGCCCTCATTATGCCGTAGGAATTCAAAGACTACCGCCATATTGTCGTGAACCCCCCTCTTCTGGCGAGAACCAAACTGTGTCTCTCCCAGGTCGAGACACATGGCCAGTCTCAGCGGGACCACGCGTTCTGCAACCTTCGCAGGTGTCGGGAGGAGGTGTATCATTCTCCACGACTTGACAACATCGTATCCAGGTTTCTCAATCTTTGGTATGAGCACTACCTCTGCCCGATGCCAATCCGGAATATCGTGACGCAATCCGTAGTCGACCAGACGTCTCAGAGTTGTTGTATCCCTCCACTTCCAAAACCGTATGAAAGGATACCCGATATCATCCTCTCCTGGACCCGTGTTCATAGGGGACCTAGCCAGGGCGATCTCCATTTCCAGAGCACTATCCATATCAATCATCGAGTCTTTCCAAGGAGCAGGATCGCCAGGGGATAGCTGCTGTGCAATCAGGTCGCTGATGTCTGAATGCATTGGAGCATAGGACCGATCTGGCCGAGTCATGGAGGGAAGTGTTCGCTTGGCTTCCAATTTTCGTGCTAGCCTAAAAATGTCCGGGTCCTGACTCTCAGCTATCTTGGTCCTGATATGTTCGAACATGGCCCTCAACAGGCAAGCCCAGTAAACACTCCTGACCAGTTTGTAGTCCTCCGTCCGCTCTGCCTTGCGCTTAGAGTATCGTCGTAGCCGAGCCACATCCAACCTCATCGTTTCCAACTCTGGTGTCCACTACTCGCACCGACCTCTGCCAATGGAGGCCCACGGGATTGCGTCCACCATACACCTTACCCCTTCCCATAACTTCTCGTCTCCCACCTCTTTAAGGGTGTCCAACTGCTTCCCAACTTTTTCCCAGACTGCTTTTTTCCAAGCCGGCCTCCGACACATAATGTTGTCAGGAAGGTCCACCTTCAGCTTAAGGGCTTGAGCACTATGCTCACAGCCAGCGGCATCCATGTATCGATGTCGGACATACGGTGCCCAGTGTAGGCGAAGCTCGATTCTGGAAATATCTCGAAAGGTCAGCACTGTCGGCGGTACCATATTCATATCACGGGCTGGGGCTGTGAACCACTGCTTCAGCCACCATCCTCATGTATTGTTATGGTCCACATTGGGATCCCAATCTTGATGCCTGGCGTTGAAATCTCCAAACGCAATGTCAGGTTCCCCTAGCTCATCCAACCATCAGATAAACTAGTCCTTGGTATAGCCAGGTTGAAAGTACACTCCTGTGAGTACCTTCTTTGCCCCTTTCTCCTAATACCCAATCCAAGCGCTGCCTTTCCCATGCCCCACCACCACAAACAGCCCACAAATGTGGGACCGAACAAATACCTCAACACCTGACCTTTTAACAAAAGAAAACAAATCCCACCCATTAACATCTACAGGTACATGTTATCCTTCCAGATCAACAGGAGGTTCAATAATAAACAATAAATCAACAAAGGAAAATAAATGAAATGCCAACGCCCGATTCCGACTACTCCTCCCTACGTTGAATGCCATTTCCGTAATAAGCATTAAAAGAGGGCTTCAACTGATCCACTCGGGCCACAAGGGCCAGAGGCATAGGCGGAGTCGGTGTCCGGATCTCGGGCAACCCAACTCGTTTCCTCATCACGGGGCTTGGTGGCAGTGCTGGCCTTGGTTTTTAAAATTCCACGTGCCGGGGAGGAGGAAGGCCATTCTGGTTCCTTACCCTGGGCCTTTTTTGACTTACGGCGGGGAGTCTCGTCTTCCTCATCGCTGCTGATCTCAACCAGCCTGGGTGTCGGGGACCTTCCACGGCTGCGGCTTCTTCTCCTCCTATTCCCTTCTACCCTCTTACCCTGCTGTTCCGGTTTTTTGACAGGCTCCTTCATGGGTCTTGTAGGTGCGGCGGTCTTTTGTCCAGTAGGTGAGGGAGGTGGAGTTGGAGACGATGATTTGATACCTGTGCATCGCTCATATCCTGTGAAGTGGTCCATCCAGTCGCACAACCAGCACTGTCTCCTGGTATGTCCACAGGCCTGACCCACCCCTCCAGGACAAGCCAGCTTGCTGCACGTATGCTCTCGAGAGAAATGTTCTCTGAAGGAGAATCGGCAACGAGGGGGGCGACCACATGTCACCTCGAAGTGGCCAGTTTCCAGGCACCTACCACATACCTTAAGGGGGCCATGCTCTTCAAAAGCTTTGACATTGCGGGCACCTCCTCGCAACCAAATCTTTCCCTCCGCTAGTCTTTCCTTAATGGCCTCATTATTTTCCACCACGAAGCGGATGCCACAACTCGTAGCATTGGCCTGCCTCATGGCATGTATGGACCCCATAATATCGGGCCGGGAAACAGTGACTACACCAGTATTGGATTGCTTCAGATCAGTACGAAGGCCATCAAAGGCCGTGCTTCCAGTCCATCCTTCCACCCTCCAAATCGATCCCTATCCTGTGTCAGCAAGCGGAACACCAGAAACAAAAATCTTCACCTGTTCCAGCTTCCTCTGGAATTCGAATTCTGGAAGTGACAATTCCCTAAGCAGATCGAGCCTGGCCTTGTCCAACCTGTTGCCTAGCTCTGTCACTGAGTGTCCCGCCAAGGTCAGGAAGATGCATCCAATTTCCAGCCAGACATGCCCTTCAAGAATATAAGGAGCATTTCCCCGAATCTTTCCCTGATTGGAAAAGATCACATTAATCCGATTTCGGATTGCCTCAATATCGACGCCCTCTGGCAGGGCAACCTTCTTCTGAGTGGCGAAGCACATGGTGATATGCCTCCCTTTAGCATTCGGGGTTGGCGACGAGCGCAGTGGTGTTGGTACCGAGTTCAGCTGGTCTGGGGGTCCCATTGGGACCCGTCGGTATTCCTGTCATGTCTGAGTCGCACCTACTTTGATGCTGGCCAGGGCTGCTGGCCCGGACTGAGCCGTCGTAGTGATAGGTGTCTCAACCTTCGAAGCCGATTCCTGTTTATCAGCCTTCCCCTGAGTCTTGGCCAGGGTCGCCGCCTCCCTTTCTTCACCAGGTCCTCTGGCAGCCTTTCTCCTCCTTCTAGCAGCACCACTCAGGTGTCTGCCACGTTTCCCTCGTTCTTTCTTCTTATCTTCTTCCCCCTCCTCCTCCTCTTCCCAGTGAACAGACTTGCCTTCACCTCCACGGGCTACTCGCAAGACTACCCCCTCTTCACTGCAGGAGCTGCCGCTGCTGCTAAACTGGTGGAATGAGGCCGCTGATGCGGGCCAGGCAGGATGTACATGTTCTTGTAGGCCAGCGGGAGGCTTGGACATGTATGCCATTCGTTTTACAACCTCCGTAAAAGAGGCTTTAGTAGTAGGTGCCTCTGTAGAGGCCTCCTTTCTCTTATGGGTAGGAGATGGCAGGGTCGGCTCCGAAGAGACAGCAGAGGTGCTGTGAGTTACAGCAGGGGGGGGCAGCGGCGGGGGGACAACTTTACCTGAAGGGCTTCAATTTCCTCCCCTTGCCTGCCAACAATGTCAGTCAGTGCCTTAACTGCCCGTTCTAAGACATGAACTCGACTCCAGTAGTTTATCCCACTCCTTGGGCCTTCATCGTCAAAGGTGGGGCCACTGTTCATCCATGTTCGTACATTGTAATGTGTTCGCAAGGTGCTAATCACGTTAATGGTAATAGGTATGATAGTTGGCAGGTGGCCTACTCTTCCAGAGAGGAGGCGAGAGCTGAGAACTAAAGGAGGCTTCGAGGGTGTACTGAGGAACAAAGAAGTAACCGTTCAACCAAGTATATTGAAATACTGTCTGTCGAAGTCTGCCTTTTCTATCGTAGAAACAGGCGGTCTTTAAATACACAAATCTGTTCATGTCTAGCATGAACGAAACTAATCAAAGGTATCAATCGATACACTTTGGTGAAACTAATTAAGTATCAAAGCGATACTTAAAACAAAACATAAAACAAAACCAAGTATCTAAGCGATACTTAAAACAAAACATAAAACAAAACCAAGTATTAAACGATACTTAAAACAAACCAAGTATCAAAGCAATACTTAAAACAAAACAAAAAACAAAACCAATAACCGAGTACCCATACCGGTTACATACGTCCTGTACTGTGTCGTCTTCAATCGACCCAGACTCCGAGGAGAGGAGAGGCTGAGTATTGCCAGACTGGATGTCTTCCAGGCCTTCCAACATGGACCCAATTACACTACCTGAGCGGGGTCCAGGAGAGGGAGTCCTACCAGCATCCAGCATCTCACAGACACCTGCTATAATCGAGTCCACCTGAGCTACCGCAGCGTCGGTGCTTTCTGGTTCGGTCTCTGGGAGCTGAACTTCCAATGGAGTTGAATCGCCACTGGGGGTTTCCAAGGGACCCTCTAGCTGGCCTCCGGGAGGTGACACCCATCGTGCAGTAATAGGCGGAGGTGATGACCCCATAGCTGGTGAAGGGGCGTGTAAGCTGTCACCCAAACCAGTCGCTTCCGAGTTGCACCCATCGCCTAGGCCCATAGGGGTGTCTCTAGCCATCACCCCAGAGGTGGGTAGGACATCCACAGTCATCAGCGGGAATGGAGAAAGGGGTGTAGCCTCGATTGTCGATGGGAGCACCACAGGCGGAGGGATGGCCAGGCGCCCCTGGTAAACGCCTAGGGGTAGGCCAGGAAGAGCGGGGACAATCTGTTTTTTCCATCCCTCATCAACGTTGATAGCCCTCAAAAATTGGGGACCAAGGAGAGGAGCAGCAAATCGCTTAGTGGGAGACGCCGACTGTGTCAGACGGCGTGTTCCAGAGGCAGGAGGGTTATAGTCCTCATCATCAGGGTCGTCCAGTTTGAACTTCGGGGTTTCGTAAAGAGCCCTTTCTCCTGAAGACAATCCTGCCAAAAAGGAGGGAGTCGAGGAGCCGGTCCCGGCATTGTGGGCCTGGTGGAGGAAGATGGGTATCTTGCTTTTGACAGCCCTAGTGAGGGGAGGAGTAGCGGACCAAGAGCTGGCCTCAACCGTGGTGGCAGTCGAGTTGTCCTTGGCGGGGGGATGGAAGATTCAGGGACTACAGCCTGAGAATCTTTAGGAGGGGAAGGTGCTGGGGCTGGAGAGTATTCCGAGCCACGGTCTGAGTTGAACAGAATGAAGAGCCCTGTGGTAGTGTCTTTGTTCAAGCCACACGTGGCTGAACAGCCTCTCCCAATCAGGAAACCTCGCACCAAAACCTCCACTTCTTTCATCGTGGCAACGGTCGCGTTAGCGACAGTTTGCCGAACCAAATCATCAAACTGCGGGTTAACCGTGTTCTGGTACCCGTGACAGTGGTGAAACTGTAGGAGACAAAAGTTTCCCTTCGGTGCAACATATGACCGTGTAGTTGTGAGGATGAGGCCACGGTCGGCATCGCTAGTAGGCGTAAGAAACAAGATCACACGGGCTGTCTCAAGCGAGGAGGAGGGGTTGGAGTCGAACCGAACGGAGGATGACATCCTTGAAGGAGGGGGAGAATCCGTGGATGAGGAGGCTGTTGAAGACGCCATCCTCGCCCAAACTATACTCCATGATTACAGGGCCCAGGCCACGGATATCTCACACTGAAGTATCTTCTAAGCGAGAACAACAACTTCTAACCGACCGCCCGAAACGAAAAACACAAACAAGTAACAGCAGATGAAGTATTTATCGCGAACGAAATAAGGTAAAGTATTGGTGCGCTCACTTCCGACACAGGGTGCAAGAAGTAGGAAAAGTACTTAGAATTCAATCTAATTTTATTTATACTAGTACCG